>NW_019745094.1:320229-394740 GCF_002891405.2 Cryptotermes secundus
CCTTCCGTTTTCTTATTTCATGTAGGATATTCCTCTGCTCACTGACTCTAAATAACACTTCTTCATTTCTCACATAATCGGTCCAACTGATCTTCTGTTTCCTTCTCCAACACCACATTTCGAAGTTTTCCAGGCGTTTCTGATCTACTGCCCTAAGTGTCCAAGTTTCAGCCCCATACAGAGCAATGCTCCAAATGTAGCATTTCACTAGTTTCTTCCTCAAATTTAAGTCCAATTTGCTGGTAAAAAGATTCTTCTTCTTGCTAAATGCAGCTTTTGCCATGGAAATCCTGGATTTAATTTCACTAGTACACCTTCCATCATCTGTTAACAAGCTACCCAAATATTTAAAACATTTCACATTATCCAGTTGTATAGGATTAAGAAACTGAAAAAGAGGCCAAGGTCCAAAAAGCTGTAGAGCTATAGAGAGGGAGAGAGAGAGAGAGAGAAATACAAGGAACCAAGAGTCAGATTTTTCACAAACAAGTTACACACAAATTTTAAGAAGTTTAATCATTTCAAGTTAGAGGCGGGGATCAGCGCCTGTAAAAAGAATCACAAAATCTCAACAGCACACTGCTGATGCCTTTGGTGTTGAGCTTAGGGGAGGCAAGTGCAATTGGAAGATTGCAATATCTTAGCCTTGCAATCTCATAGCGGAAAAAATTGTAATTTACCATCCGTATTTTTCGATCTTAGTATGTGTAGTTCTTGTTTGCTGGCTGTGAGAACTATTCAAATTGTGCACGCCCCATCAAATTGGACCTGGCATGACAACTGAATCGGAAGTGGTCAAGACTGATTTTAAGTGGCTAGCACGGTAGTTCTCCGAAGTGCCAAAAGAGAACCACGAACAATTTCAAACAGAATAGTCAACTGTGTTACCTATTGAAATGTTCTTCCGGGTCGTTTCACTTCTGTTGTTCAGGGAAAGAAATCGCAGATGTTGTGTTCATTATTAAGTTTGGATAATTAAAACTCTTTAATCCTGAAATTCATTTAAATGATACTTGAAATTTCATTTCCCATCTGATAGGACACAGTGTGCCCCCAGTATGTAGACAATTCGGTTAATGCTGTTTACTCAAACAGTCGCAGTTTAGGACTATGCCGTACGATTGTACGGAACACACAAATGCACTTTGTTGACAAAATACAGGAATTTTTTCATACTAAAGTAATGTACTGTACATGCAGTAATCACTGTGCTTTGAACTGTTAATGACATTTCAGTTAATTAAGAGACTGTATGGCGTAGAAAAACACAAGCAGAAGAACATAATGCCGGTCACGGTAGCCGAGCGGTCTAAGGCATGTACTGTCTTCGGTCGCTCGGAAACCGGGATCATGGGTCCGAATCCCACTCAGGGCATGGATGTTTAGTTTGTGTGTGTGTGTGTTTTTCTGTGTTTGTATACAGGTAGATGCCTTGCGACGAGCTGATAACCCGCCCAAGGAGTCCTACCGTATGTCTAAGATCTACAAAAACTGAAGTGAACGGAGAAGTTCATGGAGGTAGGCCTAGGCCCACTGGGGCTGTAGTGACAAGGAAAAAAAAAAGAGCACAATTCATCAGCAGATGAGACTTAGAAGGGAGACTATATCAGGCTCTTTGAAGTTATGAGTCTAATACTCGCCTAGTCAGCTTGAGGATAATCACGGAAAACCTCAGTCGGGTTAGAATATCTCTTAAATTGTTAGTGCTATATCAACCAATTCAGTGAAAATTGATGCGCCTGTCACAGCCTTCGCGTGAAGCTAAGTGCGAATTAGCAGTCTGTTGCATTATGATGCTACGCCTCAGAACCGTGCCGTCGCTAAAGGAATTCTATTTTCGACTGGATGCACACAAACCAAGTAGCAACGCGACGCCGGATAAGGAGGATTGGATGTCCCCAGTCGAGCTTTGTACATAAGGCAACATCAGTCCTGCCACAAATTCCATTACCCCACGGTTGATGGCAGTGATGAAATGAAGACTCCCTGGCGTGACGTAATGGTTGAGCTTTACAATCTAATCATACATTTTGCAAGGCCCCTACTCTGACTGCATCTTGCTGTTTAATTTCGCCCTAGTAGCATCGTGTACTGCAGAAAACATCGTACGTCTTAATCGTCAGATAATAAGAATCCATATTATAGTCCTTAAACAAAACCTGAAAGAGTCTGACTGCCACCGACAGCCGGCGACACCCCAGCGAGTCCACTCAGGCGGAAGAAGTTCGGTCGATGAAATATTTGGTCTTTCCTTCCTCAGTTGCTATCCAATTGCCACATATATTTCACAGATCGAAGGAAACTGAAATGCGACCTGTCCCTTCATCCGATGGGCCATCCATTCATTCATAAGTTCACCCTACTCCGTTTCAACTTATTCAATTCCCACACACTATACAGCTATTTACTGTACTCTAAAGGTTCGGCCACACACAGCGCTACGTACGCTATGTTCCCTATGTTAGCTGCGTCGCAGATTGTACACAGCGTACGTAGCGAACATAGCGTAGCGCTCTGTGTGGCCGAACCTTTACACCTAGCCTGGCTCAGTCTGCCCCATGTTTTCGATAACGCTTGTTCCCCCCTCCCACTTGTTTCCGTTAATCTACAACTGCTTAATCCAAAAATTGAAATTGTCATCTAATATTCAAACAGTGAATGTGTTAAATTATTGCAAGTTGCGATTCTCAATAGATCAATGACCGGCGTTCTGTTTCAATTTGAATGTTTATTCGGCAAGTCCATAGATTCTACTGGACCAACCCGATCTCCTAATCAGTGAGTATCAGAGTTTATTTTAGTAAGTATAAAAGAGACTTGGTGAGGTTGACCGTCTCCCTTCCATGTATTTCCGAGGTTAACAATGCGCTAAGCTTCGCTTCCACAACCCGTATTCGCCTATCTTGTGTTTAACCCAGGGATAGGCGTAATATGTTTATCAACAACTAATCCTTGATTCAATTGTTCTGGTGACCTATTTTGTGAGGACGTGAAACTTGCTTTCTTGCTTTGGGAGCACAAATTAACCCCTAGTTGTAATTGTTAGTAAACAGAGTGCTGAGGAAATTATTTGAAGCCAAGAAGTGAGCAATTTAGGATATTACGTAACAAATAACTTCGTGATTTACGTATATGTGTCACCCACGATTCTCATGGCAATGAAGGCCTATAAGAAGTTACGTTGAATCGGGTATGTAGCTAGGTGTGAGGAAAGGAGTGCGTATCAGATTTTGATGTGTAAACCTCTTGGAAAACATGAGGCGTTGTAGACCCAGGGCGAGGTGGTAGGATAACTACGATGGTTGTTAGAGAGATGCGTTGTTACAATAGGAGGTGGGCCAAACTGGCTCAGGCTCATATCCAGTGGCGGGCTTTGAGATTAACTGATCTGAACCTGCCGTTTTCCCTACCAGCAGGCTTATATCCAATGGCCGGCTTTGAGATTAGCTGCTCTGAACCTGCCGTTTCCCCTACCAGCAGGCTCATATCCAATGGCGGCCTTTGAGGTTAGCTGCTCTGAACCTGCCGTTTCCCCTACCAGAATGTTTTTTGTTCATTGGTGTTTGGGTCTACTATAAGTGGAATTGTACATGAGGCAAATAAAATTGAAAGTCAGTGAAAAGTATAAAACTGCAACGAGCTCGTTACTAAATCCCATATGAAGGAAGTTCGTGTTCAGTCCAAAACAGGATTACACTGCATATCGTTCAACCACGTTCAACACAGAGCAACAGGATAGGACTTCTGCAGTAGACAGCAAGACAGTTTTATGACATTTGTTCGTGGAGGGGATGACGCCGTCCTGACGCAGTAGCACGGGGAGAAGAAAGGTGGTAGCTACATTAAACCCCGTCGGAACAACATTAGTGTCTCCCTCCCCACTTTTCCTTCTGAGTGTCCTTCCACGGATACATTAACAACCCAGAAGAAGAATGTGGTGTTTGATGAAGGCATTATGGAGCATTGTTCTATCTGTACATAATAGTCATATGCTACATCGTTAATTATGTGACACTGGAGGAGGAGGAGGAGGATAATGATAAGGAGGATGAGGGGAAGAAGAAGAAGAAGAAGAAGGAGAAGGAGGATAATGATGAGGAGGAGAAGAAGGAGGAGAAGGAAGAGAAGAAGAAGAAGAAGAAGAAGGAGGAGGAGGAGGAGGAGGAGGNGATGATGATGATGATGATAGTAGTAATAATAATAATAAGAAGAAGAAGAAGAAGAAGAAGAAGAAGAAGACGAAAAAGGAGAAGAAATCTCTCAATCATTCCACAAGCCAATGAAAATGAAGAGGAATACTCGGCTTTGGCCTTTTACAATTTAATGTTAAGAAGGATTTGACCATGCAGGTTTAAATACCACAGTTACTGCTTTGCTTCATTCCAGAAGTCTACAGAGCGCATGTAAATGGAATATCAGCGACAGGCGACAGCGTATTCACTTGTGATTGGCTTACAAGCCGGAGAACACCTCCTCGTCCTGTATATACGACACTTCTCTTCATTGCAATATAACACGTTAAGGTACAGTGGACACTGCATGTTGTTTGGGTGAGTTAAAGTGATTTGAAGTATAATGTAAAGGTTGAAATATCTCCTAAAACTGAAAAATTGACTTTTCGGCGTTTTAAGGAATGAGAAAATTTCAGAAGATATATGAATGTGAACATTTTCAAAATACCCGTAACTGTTTGATCTTCCAAAGCGCAAATAAACATGACGCCAATGTTAACAATGTTTGCGCACAATTTGAATAACCTAACGCCGAAGTCCGTACCACTGGTTTCACTGGCCGTTTTAAATCTCTGTTGTCAAAAGTTTAATGCATTGGCGTAAGAAGAATAGGGAGGCTGTTCGAGAATTGGATTTCTAATGACATCCACTGCTAAAATGACTGTCTTCTGGAATGTGATGTCTTGTAGTCTGTACATTGTTACCGACGTTTCGAAGGAACGTACTGCCTTCATCTTCAAGGAGAATGAGTAACTTGAAGATGGATGCTGCATGTTCCTCCAAAACGTCACGAATTATCATCAAACTTCTTAGCGTCACATTCTGGAAGGCTGTAATCTTCAAGGTAGCTGCCAGTTATGAAAAGTTCTGTTGTTAAATTATTCGTTTCTCCATCAAGTCTGAAAATCCCTGAGCGGAGTGTTTGGATTACCTCCGGTAAAGAAACTTTCCCGATGGAATGGTGATAACTCACTTACTCTACTTCACTGAACGTGACAAGAAGAATGATATATATGGAACAGTCGGCTCGCTGTAAATTACGCTTCGAAAGCAACCGCTTTCAACCTACACCGCCTATTTCACATACACTCCGCAGGCCTTCCGATTGGACTACGGTATATATTCCGTGATAACCTTCTATACTGCATGTACTGTATTTTGTAACGGATAGTGAAAGTTCCGAAATTGCGCAATTTTGGGTAATCATAACAGCGAATTTTCGAGATTTAATAATTTGTACGAACAAGTTATGTAGCTGGTCATGAACGAGTTTACGGTTTCTTTTGTTTCGGTATGTCCGGTCTATTATGTGAGTATTTGTAATATGTGAATTGTAGTTAATACTTATCATGGATTGTAACTCAATTTATGAAGGTTTGGAATGTATTTTCTCTTCATTTTCAAAGTAGTCACTTAGATATCCATACAGACCAGTTCATTAAAATCTTGCCAAAAGCTAAAGCATTACCCAAGTCGACACTTGATAGGTCTGTGGAGGTAATACAACAACATTTTACCTATGCTAGTATCAAAGTCACAGTCAAAGTTGAAGTTACTGAACAACTGGCTGTTTACTGCCAGACAGCAAACCCCTAGAGGAACACGACCAGAGATTTTTTTTTTTGCGAATGAACCCTTGCGGCCATAGTCCTTATGTCACATCCTCTATGACGAGAGGGTAGGTTTGTCTCTTATGAATAGGCTTCGCTTCGACTTTGTCAAGTATACGTCAAATGTTATTGAAAATTCTTCCTTGTACACTATATAGAAGCCGTTTGTCAGTCCAGGCATTGCAAAGTAGATCATGTCTATCTTACAACGGCAGCTTAGTCACTTGAACGGTAGTAAGTTTGGCCGCCACCAATTTTAAGCCTCTTATATATTCTGTGTCAGGCTTCGCCATGTCTTGTGCTGCAGACATGTTCATGCTCATGATTTTGTTTGACTTCTGTCTGTCGCCTGCACAAATTTTTATATAATCGCATACATATGGAAAGTTGAAAGCCGTGTGCAAGTCGCGGATCTTTGTGCACCTTGGAAAATTTTCAGTGGTGCGCAGAACCTTGTTTTGCAAGCGCTGCAATTTTAAGAGGTAGGTGTCTGCCGCTAATTCCCAGGCGAGGCAAACATAAGTCATTACTGATTTGACCAGTGGCGTTGGCGCTTAAACGCTCACTTTGAATAGGGAGTTGATTCTAGTAAATGTTCTGAAGGCCTTGGCTTCAATCATTTCTACGTGCACTCCCCATGTAATCTTATTATTGAAGATTACACCGAGATATTTTACATGATTGACGAAGGGGATATTCCGTCAATGCAATGTAAAATGAATCTCAGGGGGGTTTCTAACTTATAAAAAATACTTAAAATTTGATTTAGTAAATTACAAATGTAGTAAATAATGAATCAAAATTATATGTACAAAATAATTTTGTTAATACTCGTACATTGTGTGTTAGTAATTTAATCTATCCCTTTCTCGTCAATTGGTTTATACGATAATTCGACCATTAGCATTTTCGACGGCCCCTGGATTATAGCTTCCACGCTCCGCTGGTGGGCTATGGCTCCCACTTTGGAAAAAGCTACGTTGGGATAAAAGTTTCGCACATGTACGAAATATAAAATTATGGCAAATATCTTTTACATACATCTTGCTTGGCTTATTCTGCGCCCTTAAGATGGAGGCGATATGTTCTTCCGAAAATTCGATTCACTGACATTTTATTATACGGTGCTTATATCCCAGAAATCTTCGAAATTTTCAGAAATGTAGAGAGTCAAGAGACGCAAGTGAGACTACCCAGAACGCTTCAACATTTTCAGCCTGCCCAGTGGAACTCTTGTAGGTATGTCCCGCTTTCTCTGTCTCCAGGGATGATAGGGTCAGAGTTCCTTTGCGACTGGCGATCTATCGCCAATCAGTTCGGTTGTAAGGCCAATAGTTGCACCTGCGCACTGACCACTCTGCGTTAACCTGGCTCATGAGTTTTAAGAACCTAGAAGGACAAACCGCCCATGGATTCAGCGCCTACATGGGTACAACTTTACTTCCGGGTACGTCAACGCCGAAGACACAACAATGCTGATGCCCTTTACCGACGAGCATGTCCAGACTGCCAAAAAGTCGAGGCGCGGGCAGGCGTCAAACAAGTACGAGCTATTGCAGCTGTAGCTGCCGCCGGCTGTGTTCAGGAGCTCTGAGAACAGAACAACTGAACGATTAAGACATGAGGCCCATTGTGGAGGAAGTAGAGACGGATCATCCCGTTCATTGTTACATATGTGTTCATTGTTGTGTCTAAAAATTAGGGGTGCGTTTTACATTCGATAGCATCTTAGAATCTAGGAAATACGATATATAACTCCCATCATGGGAGCCCAAGAAGTAGAACTTGGGAACCACTTGCCCTGAGGGTATAACGAGATACGACTTTTGAGAAAAAATGCTAAGATTTATGTTCGGATGTAAGATAGAAGAAGTAACAAGAAAATGGCAGAAATGTCGTAATAAATTCCATAATCTACATTCTTTATAGAATGTTATTAGGATGATATGATGGAGAGTGATATGGGCTTGGCATGTAGCACTCATGGAGGGGATGGGAAATGCACAAACATTTTAGTCGCAAGATCTGAAGAGAAGGACCCACAAGATACCTAGAATTATATGGGAAGATAATATTAAGACGTATCTGAAAAAATGAGAATTTAAACGGATTCGACAGGCTCAGGATAGGCTTCGGACACAGTGATGAAACTTAAGGTTCCATTAGGGTACAAAATTTGTTTACCAGCTGAACGATTGCCATATTTTCAAGAAGACTTTTGTTCTGCTGCGTTAGTTATCATTCTGATGTTTTTAACTCAACTATAAAGTGTCTACTTAGGCCTTTTTTTTAATTCGCTTAGTAGGTGGTGGAGTCCAACTGGGTCCACTCGTCACGGCGGCCACTGATTGGCCTATTGTAGCCTGCCCCGGGTGATTATGATGATGGAGAATTTGGTGGAATCGAGATTGGCTGGGGAAACCGAAGTACTCAGAGAAAACATGCCCCAGCTCCACTTTGTCCACCACAAATCCCACTTGACCAGACCAGGAATCGAACCCGGGCCGCCACGGTGGGAAGCCAGAGACTAACCGCTTGAGCTATGGCGCGGCTCTTACTTAGGCCTTACTCCGAACAGAATCACAAATACGCCCAAGAAATGAGCTGTGAGAATGTGCGTCTTTGTTATCATTGCAACGTATCCTGAGTTAAATCAGTTTAGTTCGTACTGTCGCTTATGAGGGGTTCCGTGACTGATATAACGTGTTTTGGATTAGACGACTCGATTTATTGGCACTTCTATTACAATTACAACCAACTGTAACAGCTCACAATCAATGGGTGCCTAAGACTCGCTCCATTTCTTACTGGACTACGAGTGTCTTCTCTTCCTACTGTGAGCGATTTGGTTCTGATACACGAATCGGTCACTTCTGCAACTGCGATTGCCTTGAACGACAACTGTCATACGAATTCTCTTACCACTGAATCATTGAACTCCCTTACGAGTGCCGAATGATTGAACTCTCTTGAACTGAACTAACTTCTAGGCTACCCGAATACAGATCACCACCTCGAACAATTCATGTTATTCTGATTTTCCGTTGCTACGAAACGTGCTTGCCGAACCTTTGTCCAGCAGTGGATTATTCAGTGTCTGTTCGTTGCAGCGGGAACGTGTGTTTGGCGAGCCGTTGGCTAACAGTGGACTTCCACTCTGGCTCCACTATTCTGACGGACCTTCACAGCGTGTTTCATTATCATCCACGATTGTATCTTGTTCCATATCCGCCAGGTTCTGCAAACGGACTCTGTCCATGAAATTTCCAGAAGAACAATTTGAAGTAGTTAGCTACTTCAGACTTGTGTAATTTTTTGGTAATATTTCTGATATGTTTTATATTTACGAAACACAATAAAAAATATATCTCGGGGAGAGATCATATATTTACAACGTGCTTTGTATGTTTGTCACAAGTAGATCTTATTCACGATATATAAATAAATCTAAGGAAAGCCGAAAATACTAGCGAATACTGTGGGAAATCTACATAGGCCTACGCGAAAATGTAGTACGTGTTTTAAAATTTTTATTATTATTATTGTTCTCATATATTTTACTCTTAAGTGAAATTAACAAAACATGCCTCAAAATATTGTGCATTTTAATTTGTTCAATACAATGTTCATTCTCACATTACATGTTCTGTTGAATTCTGCTATCATTAGGAATATTTAATGTTTACAAGTTGATAGAAGCTTTACATTTCGTGTCCCAACTGCATTAGAATATAATAAACTCTTGATTCTTGATGGTAGTTGCCGATAAAATAATTACTTCTTTATGTCCTTATCCCCATTGGAGGATACAGCATAGGTGAGGCTTCATATATTACAGTTTTCTCCATTTCCTGTCCTGTTACACGGCAGTGTTTCTTGTGTCGCCTTAAAATTTATTGATTCGGATAATTCAGTTGTGTTAAAGAGATCGAAATGTAAGTTGTACAGATACTTTTTATTTAATCGACTTGATTTAATTGCTTATTTGCATTTGATGCACGTATTTAAATGTATTATGCAGTCCATAGGTTAAACTGCCTTTCTTCAGTATCCAACCCAGTGAACGACAATCCTCTATGTTTGTTCCAGCCAATGCGAGTCAATATGCCCATTACGTTTTCAACACACTGGATCAAGACCACAGTGGGCTGCTTAGTTTCGAGGTAAGCGTCACATATTTCTCACAACGCAACACACAAGTTACTTTAAATTTTGTACGTCTTACACGATCGGAACCCACAGTGTCAGTCTGTCTATACGTTCGCATATTTTATGTAAGAAAAATTCTGAAGAGAATTAGATTAAATTTGGGAGAGACGGTCTACACCAAAAATTGGTTCGTACTGACCAAGTTAGTATTCTATAAAAGTCGCATCGTAGAAGTATGGCACATGACTTAAAATATACAGCCCATTAAAATCTAAAACATCTGTTTGGAAAGATTCTTGGCACAATGACTGTTTAACAAAATAGGACAGTAATCTCTGGTTCTATACAAAGTGTTATCTGTAGTGCTATTAATTTAAGTAGTTCTGCAACTGAAATAATGTATGAGCAAGCGGCAATAAACACATCTGTGTGTTACACTGAAGTTCATCCTTCCACGCTTATGCTTTACATAAGAAATTACGGTTGAAATGCCAGTCATCCGTACAAAATCTCCAACATTGTTTTTGAGGTACGTATGATATATGTCTGTGCAGGAAAACTGTGCTGCAAATGAGGAACAATATTTGTAACTCATGACGGTTATTCATGTGTATCAACTCTGAGCCTGTTGGATACATACACCTTATTTTTGTGATATTCAGTACATCGGTTTTATTTTGGGAGGGTGCAGGCCCTCATGAAGTGGATGCATTAAATTATACCTGTTCTTGGCCTGAGAGATATCTTTGTCATTTTGGTGATCTTTCACACTTAATTCAAATATTATGATATAAATATGTATACAGGGTGTCCCAGGAGGAATGTGCCAAACTTCGGGAGGGTATTCCTTATGTTATAGTATGCCGATATAACTCAAAACACCTATGCCCAAAGTTGAACGGTTACGGAGATAATGGCCCAAGAAAAGTGTGGTCTTCTGGCGAGTCCACGCACTGTACCTGTCAGCTGGCATGTCTTATCTACGTTTGTCCTTGAGTGTGGTGATGGCAGCTCACGTTAGCCCCATACACTCGCATACCAGAACGCGCAGTCAGCAATGTTACGTCAGCGCTTGCCATTCATGTGTCATGTATAGTGCTTGGAACTCTTAACGACAACTTTGACATGGCGTGCGAGTTTTTTGTAGTTCAATTTAATGGCTTCATGTCACTCACAAGTTAGTTTGATGTTACGTACATTATTAACATTACAGAAACCACATTCCTGCCAGTTTTAATATGTATTTTGTAATCAACAAGTGTGTACCACCTGTCAAAGTTTCACACTTCTCTGGCCATTATCTCCGTAACCGTTCAACTTTGGACATAGGTGTTTTGGGTTATATCGGCATACTTTAACATAAGGAACACCCTCTCGAAGTTTTGCACATTCCTCCTGGGACACTCTGTATATTTATGTTTGTTGGTACAGTTACACATCTAGATTAGAACGAGTTCAGATTGCCACTCTAGTGAAGATAATCGTTTAATAAACAATACCATTTCGTTACCATGGTTATTATGAAATTACACGAAGGCAACGTGTTCTCTACTATTTATGGACTATTCACTGCAGACGTTGTAAAACCGTAACGCGTCAGGCCAAAATCTAAGTTACGTTACGACCGACGGTCAGTCGACCAGTCTATCTCGGTGCCAAGCCTCATCTGGGGTTCAAGACGAAATTCTTGTTACTGTCAGACAGTTGTGGGTTTGTTTATGTGTGGCGTCCTCTTGCTGAGGGCCAGCACAATCATTTTCCAGTTTCGAGACTCCCCCAACCTGGAGGGCTAGGTCCCCGTATTTATATCCCTAGGAACAGAGTGGAGATATTCGAACCCGCCTCCACACGGGCTACTGTAACGCGATATGACGCTGGCATGTTGTATTCGTTATTGTCTCGCTTGCTGCCTGTTTATTTTACTTAATACCAGTGCCACGGAGCTTTCGTGTAGGTTTATGATTCGCGATCTTGAACTCGACTGAGAGTCTTCGTTGTTTGTGTAAAATCGATCCATATTGGCCAGTTATGAGAAATGCAGTATGCGGATGGCTGCGGGCATCGCCCGATCTGTAATCGAATTGCTTCTACTGACCGACAAATTCTCCGATGCAGTGCCTACTTCAAGAAATGGAACATGGAAACTTCTGCATGGCTGTAGATCGCTTTATTGTGTTTACACATACGTATTCTCTGGAAGAAGCCGTCTGGAATTTCAAACGCTAGATAACTGGGTCTCTGAACTGCTGTACTTGTATAATGATGCAAGAGTGAAATAACGCACGTCTATTTACAAGATTTCCCACTTTAAGACGCGAAAAAAAAAATATCTCATGGATCTCACTCAATAATAAAGAAAGTAGACTCAGCTTTAGACTAGGTAAAAGTCGTGTTTTACTGTAGGCCTCTTGTTCCCTGCAAGAATTGGAAATAATTGTATTGTTTTCTAAAATAGTGATTCTGGTGCGAAAGTTCAAAGAACAAAAATCATACACCAGTGTGTTAAAGCGAAAATACAGATGACGATCGGTGTTGTGCGTTATTTTTTCGTATAACATATAAAGTTAGTTCATAGTGGGGAGATAGTTTCCGTCTGTCTGTCCGCCCCACATATCTCCTATAATACCGACTGGATTCGAAAATATTTGATATTGTCTTTTTTACACTAAAAGTATTCTTGAGAAAATTAAAGTTTTGTTTACATCTATCAAAAATCTTCTTGACAAGAATGTGTTTGTCTAACGACGCTGCCCGTAGCTCAGACTAGGCATGTATTGTGTCGAATAATGGGATGATCAGTGACTAATGAAAAAAGGTAAAATTATTCCTGTGCTTAACTAATTAAGCACTACGCCATGAAGGCGTTGTGGGGAGTATTTGTATAGATCAACGTTTTCTTGACCTCGACATTAGTTGGAGGCGAATGTTGAGCTTCACGCTCCGGCAGCTTTACCAACGGGGCAAAGGCCCCAGTTACCCATTGGAAAGGAGGCTGGATGGGCCCCAGAACCGTCCTGGACGACGTGGAGAAGAGAAAATTCTTGACCCTACCGGGACTTGAAATCCGACCCTCTCGGTCGTCCAGCCCCTAGCCAGCCGCTATACCGACTGCGCTGTCCCGGCTCCGAACAGTGATTAGTGAATAATGAATTATAAATTATGTGGAAGGAAACGGTCGAGGTCTAATTGGAAGTATTATCCTGGTATTTCCTTGGCGGGACGAACATCATCAGTTTCCAGGCCGAGATTTGAACCCAGAATTCTTAAAAGCACTGCAGGAGTGACACCCCCTGGATTGCTAAATTCTCCTCGCACTTTACATGACGCCCAAATCTAACTGAATTGGTTCTCTCATAAACAGATAATTGTACATAAAACTTGTAAATACATAAGTATATAAAATAAGATAAATTTACCCAATTTTTTTACGTATGTTATTTTATAGTGCGGCATTAAATTCGCCGTGAAAATGAGGTATATGTGACATAGTTAGTTTTACAGTCCTCCATTACGGATGTATCTGTATAGAACTGTTATAGCTAACCGTGGATCAGACGCCTAATTTTCGTAATTTCGTGGGGAATTTAGTGGGTTGTGTGACGGAATTGGGTATATTTACTCTATAGTCTCTATTAAGACTTATGGCTTTAGTTTCAGACATTTTCCATATGGTGAATACGTAATGGAATATAAGTGAAAACACAGCAATTTATTTCAAGCTGTACCGCTTCTGACTTCTCTGTCGGAGGTGCCTGGTTGGAATCTCTGCGAGGACACTCTTCTAACTGAGATTTACCGTAGCTTTCCTCAGCCCTTCTACATTAATTCCCAAACAGTGCCTCAAATTAACTCACGACAGTTTCCTTCCGCATTTTGTCCAGTTCATTTTACTGCACAACGAAGACCTTAGAAGAAGAGGGAGGAAATTTCAATGGAATTCAACTTTGTGCGTAACTGGTTGAGGGAACTTCTGATCTTCCCTGCGGAGTGCGCACGGGTTTTACTCCTCCAGAACTGATAAAATTAAGGCAATTTTTAAGGAGATAATAAAGTAAAACTTTGTGGAAGTTGCTAGGTTCGAACTTCGTAATTAAGATAATATGGTATAATGTAAATTCCTACTTTGCAAAATTAGTGTCTTCTTGGATGTGACGCATTGTAATGTGCTAGATACTTATCAACGTTTCTTATGAATGCAGTCATCTTTAAGATATAAGAGCTAAACATATACATGCTACACAGTGTCACAACCCACAAGTCAGTGATCTTCATAGACACTGCCTCAAATCTCGCCTTTGAATAGGCGAGATTTGAATTTTTACTCAAGACTGTGAATAATTTCGCAACAAACTGTCTGCGATTTCAACTAGATCTGCCTCATTGATCTTTTTCTTTGCTGGTACAAGCCTTGGAGTCGTACAGCTAATGTATATTTTTCTTCTTATCATAAGTGTTGTAATCTTACTTATTTTAAACTTGGAAGTTTCCTGTCATCTTCCATCCACGGAATATATCTTACAGTAGCCGTCTACACAACAATCTACTTAACAATGAGAGCAAAACTAGACAAAATGAAATAAATAGGAGTGTCATACAGTCATACATACCCAATGAATTAACTGTTAGTGGGGAAAAGACAACATCACGAAAAGAGAGGCTGTGTATCAGACTGCTACCCGTCTGAGATCGTGTCACTGCACTGATTTCAACGGGAAAATCTTTCAAACGGCTTAATCGTGATTTTGTGCAATTTTTTTCTGCAGGTTAAAAGTACAAACAGGTGTATTATAATTTAGTACTTTCAATTGCATAAACACTCTTTGTATATACTTGATGGAAATTATAAATTCTTCATTTCTACAATAGTTATGGCATTCTGGAAATCAGACGGAACATAACAGGAAAGGTACGCATTTTGTTATGTATCTTAAATAAGTTAAATTCCTTTGTTTCAACAATCTTCTCTGTTTAACTTTGGTTACTATATATCCTTATCATTCATACTATGTAAAAATTAGATGCCTTCCCTGTGATACTGCTAAATCATCTCAACCTGCTGAGCCTTCCCTTTTGTGCCCCATCTTCTGGCTTTCAAAAATGTTCTTAGCCACTCTTGTTTGCTTAATTCTAATCACACTTTCCAGCCATTCAGACTTGCTCCTTTTAATATCCCACACTAGATCAGGGGATTTATAAAATCCCTTCAGTTGCTGTCCGTTTATCATTCTTGGTGGGTGTGTGTTTCAGGACTTCGTGCAGGGACTGTCCATTTTGTCTCGAGGATCTCTGGATGAGAAGTTGCGCTGGACCTTCTCACTATACGATATCAACGGTGATGGCTGTATCACTCGCGAAGAGATGACAGACATCGTCACGGCCATATACGAGCTTATGGGCAAGTTCACGGAACCGTGTGTTGATGAGAGCACAGTGAGAGACAAGGTGGACCGCATCTTTCAGGTGACCATCCCGTGGCCTCATGAGTGCTTAATTTCTTACAATATACCTGTAAACAAGAGAAATTGGCAGAAGAAGGCCTGGAGGTTTTCTGACGTCATTAGCAACAGCTACATTCCCAGACAGAAATAGTGAATATGTTAGAAAGAAATATAAATTGGTTAGAGAACGGCCAATTCAAATCAGTCGGAAATTGAAAATTTTAACACCTAAATCATATTTGTTATATCTGATTCCAAAGAAACACACTCTTTAATATAAAATTATAAATAAGGCTCAGAATGAAACAATTTCAACGAAAAAGTGAGGGTTAGAGATATCGTTATAATAATAGTAACATAACTGAAGCATGTTTCGGCAATAACATCGTTACTATTTCAGAACAACCTACAAGTGCAGCCTCATTAATTAAAGAAACGTGTAGAGAGAGTAAATATGAAACTCATTCTGCACGTTGCATCAATAACGCAATTTTATGCCCAAAATGTAAAGGTGTAGGCCATATTAGTAAAGGAGTTTTGACGGCTGCGCAAAAACCTAAGCATACATGCAATACATTGCGAAGATAAAGATGTTGTGGCGTGCTTGCTGACAGCCAGAATTGTGAAGCCAGCAGAGACAGCCGTTGCTAGGGAATGGTTCCGCAAACACACCCATTGCTATGAAACTACTTCATAATCACGCAACAATACCAGAGCCATCGGTAGGCAACGTGCCCATGCGACAATGGAGTAACTACTGGAAGCATTGTTCTCTGTGCGGTCCGTGCTGGAGCTATATAACGAGGGTCAGCTGTCAATGGTAGTCCGTTGGAGTAGAGAGTGAGTCGAGAGAGGGTCTGCAAGCAGACAGTCAGTCGAAACTTGTAGAAGTGAGAAGCTGGTAGATGAGGCCGGGGATAATTCGGGAAGTCAGAGGAAGGGGGACGTCTGGCGTTGGAATCCGCCATCAAGCAGCGCAGTAAAGACAGTAAAGACCGGTTCTCACGGTCTCTTCGCTTGCGGATTTCTTATATTTTTCCTTCTACCCTGAAGATGGAGGTGATACTTTCCTCCGAAACGTCGGTTAACACCACATATACACGGTGCCAAATCCCAGAAGACTGCTTTCTTCATAGTTACCGCCGTGAAAGCCTCAAATCTTACATAGAATATAATAATTTACATCTAAGGCAGTTGGGAAATTTTACTCCCTAAGTCAATAATTTTACTCGCTATGTTTCTGCATTACAAATCAGTAATTCTGCTCGTTAATCTACTGCAGTATAAGGCAGTAACGTTTCTCGCTAATTTATTGCAGTACAAGTCAATAATTTTACCTCCTAAACTGTTGCAGTGTAAATCAGAAAATTTACTCGCTAAGCTACTGCAGCGTGTCGGTAACTTACTCGCCAAACTACTCAAGTAGCCATATAAACCAGTGTCCGTACTCACCAGGGGGCTGTAGTATGAGTTTCGCTTAGTGGGAGGTGAAGTCCAGCTGGGTCCGCTCGGCACGGCGGCCACTGATTGGCCTATTATACCTGCCCCGGGTGATTATGATGATGGAGCAATTGGTGGAATGAACATTGGCAGGTGAAACCGAAGTACTCGGAGAAAACGCGTCCCTAGCGCCACTTTGTCCACCACAAACCCTACTTGACCAGACCCGGAATCGAACCCGGGCCGCCGCGGTGGGAAGCCAGCGACTAACCGCTTGAACTATGGCGTGGCCATTATAGTATGAGTTAATAAAATGCAGAAGTACCAGACCATAATTGGTAAGCTTTTGAGTTTAGTTGATAAAAAATATTTCTTAACTATGTACGCTTCCTTCCCACAAATATATAAATGAAAGTCATTTAAGATAGGCATTTTATTCCATCCAGCAGAAACTATTGATTGGTTTTCAGTAAACTCTATTATTCGAAGCTTCTGCTGAAAGTGTAGCTTGTACTTGACCAATACAACTTATGCAGATAGACTTGAAAGGATTCGACGATGGTGTATACTGTACTTCTTTTGGCTTATTTTGGACTTCACCCATCGTCTAGTATGTAAAAGACAAAAAACCACGACGTTTCGGAGACAGATCCAGTCTCCGAAACGTCGTGGTCTTTTGTCTTTTACATACCAGACGATGGGTGAAGTCCAAAATAAGCCAAAAGAGGTACAACTTATGCAGTTTATGAAGCACAAATCGAAAATAACGCCATGTGTTCTCAGTCGTGCAGTGTGATTATCTTTAAAACAGCGTATTTTTGTCGGAAGTAAAATACCCTAACTGCCAAAGAAAAAGCAAAATTGCAAAGATAATGTGCCTATTCCTAATTGTAATGTGATCACCCCTTTCCTTTACTGTTTAGGTAAGTGTAATCATACAGTGGAACTATTCACAGAGTACTGTTGCATCTGTTACAGAAGATGGATCAAAACAGAGACGGTGTTGTCACACTGGAGGAGTTCCTGGATTGTTGCACAAGGGATGAAGACATCTCTCAATCAATGGCCGTCTTCGACTCTGCTTTCTGACGTACACCTGTTCGCGGTAATCCGCCGCCATCGTGGTCTTGAGAGAGCTACTGAGCCGTCCAAATTAGCAAGGAGTGTTCAAAGAGTGTAACACTTAATGATGAGAAGCTACAGGACTGGCTCCTTTCGTTGCTCAATGGTCTACAAACAGTGAACCCAAAATCGGCGACTATTAATGCCAGAACTTTCATTTTGTTTAACCAAGGTGTTAATTTAAAGTGATATATACGGAGAAGTCTCTTCGATGGATGAACTGTATCTGTTGATACTGCTGATAACTGAGAACGTACAATGATATAAATTATATTCATCACTCGTTGCTGTGTAGTCCCCACTTGACAAAGAACAAATTTCTAAATATTCTTTAGACTGTTACACTTATACATATAAATCGTTGTATATGAATGTTTAAATTATGTATGCATGTGTGTATGTATGTGAGTCAAACTTTTACTTTAAATTTATTACAATTTCTGTCAAAATATCCTTGTATTGTGATTAATTTCTTACCTCAGTTATTAGAATTCAACAACCGATCTGCCTGTGGCCGTAAGTTTTTAATTTTATTTATGGATATATCGGATCGTGAACTCAAATCTTGTTTAACTTAGTGAAGAAACAAGCAAGTATCAGCTTCTAATTAAGGTGGGCTGCAGACTCTACTGATTGAGGTTTTCTGTGGTTGTCATTAATTTCTTCAAGTGTGTGCTGGTTCAGTGACCTGAATCAGGCCACGATGACCTCCTTCTAAGTTCTTAATTACCCGCCATTCATGTCAGAATTTATCTTAACCAAGAAAATCGGTTGATTTAGATTTGTATAAATAAATGTATGAAACCAGACTGAAAAGTGCATTCATGAGGAAATCGATATGCAACAGGCAGGATATGTTTAATCTAAATTTGATTAGTAGTTATAGTGGTGGAATATTCAGAATAACATAGAGTACCCCCCCCACCCCATTATGCCTTCGTCTGTGGTCTTTGTGCAAAGAATGCACAGAAAGAAGAGACAGAAACTCAAACTACGTATTGCATACCACCAACGTGAGAAAATCATATCCTAACAGTTGGTTACTGTTAAAATCCGGATTGAATGCAACCACGAATTTAAATTCACAAATCTCTCGAGGTTAAGTATACGAACATTGTTCGCTAGCTAATTCAGTTTAATTCCATATAAACAGCAGCAGAAATGGCGTTGCTATATGCTTGTTAAAATTGACATATCCGAAACAAGGAAAATTACCCGTTTTTCGCTTTGGATGTACAGGTCAGATAATGTGGACAATATGGTGGATAAAGTGGTGCTTCGGTTTCCCCTGCCAATTTGTATTCCACGAACTGTTCCACATTCATAATTATCCTATAATTGACTCTCTATCACCTCGATAGAGACAGCATCATTAAATAACAAACCTAATAACAGACATTAAAATATTTGTTGTTGTCGTCGTCGTTGTCGTTGTTGTTGTCGTTGTCGTTGTTGTCATTGTCGTCGTCGTCATCATCCAGTTAGCTCTCATGATGTGCGGACGCGTTTGTGCTGCGCTCCGCCTCTGCTCTGCTGACGATGTTTTAGCCTGGCGTTGCTGTTTTTTAGTTCGCCGCCTGCGATGACCTCAGGCAAGGATGTTTGCTTATTGTGCACAAAGGCGTTTTACAGAAAACAAAATTTTTATAGCTGGTGTGGGCCTTGAGACTCCCGCTTTCATCTGAGCTGCCTCCAGTTTAGTGAGACAGAATATGCCTACTGTACGGATTCTGAGGCCTACCCTTACATGTTTGCTGCCTGCATTTATACTTTGCGGTCCCGAAGGAAGGACGACAATTCTTGTGAAAGCCTCTTCGATGTCAGATCTTCCTAAGAAAAACGTTTAATCTGAGAGGGCATTACTTTTGCCTCCAGTTTTTGATAGCGCAAATATAAGGCGTTTGGCATCCAGCTGGAGATTATGTCGCAATGGGGTCTGCGGAGACGATCTCGGAGAACTCTTATGGACACTGTTCATAAACTCAGTGACGGTGTCGCCGTTCTTGAAAGTGACAATTTTTTTCAATGGCTCTTCCAGCCCATTCAGGGCCCTGGCTTCTTATTCAGTTCCGTAATCATTTTTCACAGATGGTAGGATTTCTTGGGCGAGTAATCAGCTCGTCGCAAGGCGTCTACCTAAACACAGGACAACACAAACAGAATAAACGCATACACACACCAAACATCCGTGCCAGAAGTGGGATTCGAACCCACGATCCCAGCGTCCAAGCGAGCGAAGACAATTCATGCCTTAGACCCCGCGGCTACTGTGACCGGCTAAAAGCGACAACGCCTCGCTTTAATAACAAGTTAATAAATTATATGAAAAAGTTGGTCAGCCTTGTGGATCATTGTCTCCCATATTCGGTCTATAGGCAGACAAGGAAATTGGTAAACCATTTAAAGCAGCCTCACGTCGGAATCCAGCCAGAATTCATGGGACAGTCGAAATTTCTGGATCTGCTCATACTGCTTCATCTTCGAAAGAATTTGCTGGTCGTGGAATTACCTTGGACGTCGCGTCAGCTGTTTTTCTTTTTCACCCAAGGTTTCTATCATCGAAGGATGGTTTCAAAACTGACACCTACAGAAAGACGACAACCACTAGTGTCCTTGCAGTAATCACTTTTAAACATCATCGTCAGCCCCTCATTGGTTTACGGAACTCTGCTTCCTTACCAATTATTTTAAAGAATGAAAAGTTTGAAGGACCGTTTCGTACTAACGATATTGAGAGTCTTTGAAGGAGAAACTAAGAAAGGAAAAAGAAAAGGTCTGTACCAGACTTGAAAATATTAATAATTATAGATGAGTTTCCACTCATTAACAACACTGGTGTTTCGCCTATGAGATGTCTAATTTCTCCTGTTTAAAGTTAACTCACCCCTGATCAGATGTACTCCTCAAGTACATCTATAACTGCAGACACAATCCTAATCGGGAGCTCGGAAGTAGCCCTCATCCCACCCAGTAATGGTTTTGAACCCCAGCGATTTCGATATTTTTGTCAAAATGTTAAGGGACATTAGTGGGTTCGCGGACAATGTTTACGCTTCTAATCATAAAAATTTACTGTCTTACTGAAAACTGGCTAAATGATAACGATCTTTAGTCAACTTTTCCCTGCCACTTATTCAGTATTCTGCGCTGACTGAAACTATTTAAATTTCCACACAACTCGAGGCGATGAAGTACTAATTGCAGTTTCAAATTTATTACAAGTTGTAATGCGGAGACATGGTCCTGAAATTGCTAAAGAATATAAGAATGTGTGTGGATTGAAATACTTGTCAGTGACAATTTCAGTCTATTAGTAGGAAATTGGTACTTTCGTCTGATTGTAATATCACAATTATTGACAGTTACGAGTACTTAAGATTCCTGAAACAATATTTGGGGGGCGTGGGGTTGGGTGAGACTGAGTCCACTTGTTACGTGGGCTACTAATTTGCCTGGTGTACCAGCCCCGGATGATGGATGATGAGTGTGGAGCAGTGGGTGGAATGAAAATTGGCAGGGGAAATCGAAGTACTCGGAGAAAACTTGCCCCAGTGCGACTTCGTCCACCATAAACCCCACATAAATTGACCTGGACTCGAACCCGGACCGCCGCGGTTGGAATTCGGCGTCTAGCCGCCTTAGCTATGACACGGAATAGGAACAAATTTTAAATGCACAACAACATCGAGTAATCATGTTAGGCGATTTTATTGTGCCTAACTATAACTGGATCAATGGCACGCCAGTTTCCAGTTCTTAACTACTGCAATGAATTAAACGTCAATGTATCTCAGTCCGTCAATAATGCAACAATTATTGCGCAACGCGCGCATCAAGGCAGTGTAGCAGTTTGGACGCATTGAAACACTGAAGATGGCCATCTATGGCCGAAACATATTGTGTTAAGTTTTAAATGGTGAATGTTTTAATAATTGTTGCATTATTGACGAACTGTTATACACAGACGTTAAATTAAAGATGTGCAACAGAATGCTGAAATACAGAATTGCTACAATGAAATTAAAGGAAATTTAAATCACAAGTCCACATTCTCTCTCCATCTTGATCAACGATGTAACTCTATCATAAGTAGTGCACTGCTCCATCTAGTGTTCTCAGTTATTAACCACATAAGAGCTTCAATTTCAAGCTGTCCCGTGGCCACTCCTGTTCAGTACCATCCACCGCTTCTTCTTGATTTCAATTTAATTGTTAACTCTTATCATATAGCCCTGGGCAGTCACCGCAGCTATGCTCAAGGTGATTACCTGTTGCTCTATAATGTCTTCCATCATTTTGACTGGTCTTGTGTTCTTAATGAAAATCCCGTCGACTCTGCAGCGAATGTTAAAAAATCTCACTGCCACAGTGCGTGGAGCTATAAATTTAGCCACTCCTTATATAAAATACATCAATTCTACCCTTCCACATTGGTTTTCTAATTCTTTAAAATATTATATTAAGAAGAAAAATCAACACTTCAGGAGGTACAAGAAATCAGAGTATGATCACAAGTACGAGTATAATGTTATTCTTATTATCCCAAACAGCTTAAAACCAACATTAAAGTAGACAGGTTTCTTTGGTTAAAATCTATCAATGATAATCTGAAAACTAAACCTAAAGACTTTGGAAATATATCTCTAATTTTAAAAAAGAATGACCATGTTGTCACCGAAATCAAAAATTGGTTTCAGTCACATTTTTAATATTGGTTCGTTACAAGGGAAGATTCTCACTCTGTTGAAGCAAGCGGCCGTCGTGCCTGTGTTCAAGAAAGGTGGTGGTTGTGGTGGTGGTTGTGGTTGTGGTGGTGGTGGTGGTGGTGGTGTCGTTAGTATTTATTATTGTATTGTTGTTCGGAGGAAAATCTTAGACACGGGGCATTCTTATGGCTATATAACTGATACCTGACCACATGTACAGGTGGCAAATTGGACTGTTTAACAGTCTTCATGGATTTTAATGCATAAAAAGACTGTAAGAGATGGTCATAAGAAATGAAAGTATAATGACTTGCACTCTCAACGCTATCTGTATCCAGCCACCTCTGAAGGTAGGACAGAAGGTGGCAGCACACACTTGTTTTCAGTTGGAATCTTTGTTATGAGCAATTCCATTTTCCGGTCAAGGACAATATCATCCTTCTTCATCCACCAGTACATCTGGCTGTAGAGGATGGCTTCGTTGGAAGGAACAGCCCATAAGACCTGTAGAAAGGGTGCTTTCACCGTAACTCTGTGAGTCGTAGAAGTCGACGAAAAGGGAAGTCTCGAATCTGGGATAGTAAAATATGGTCATGAGTTCCATGGTACTCGGACCCGAGAATGACTATGCTGAGTTGGGCCAGCAGCAATTGTAAACGACCGACCTGTCCTCTCGTCATAGAGAGTGCCCCACATCAACAAAGCTGTAACCGTTCAACAGTAATACTAATAAGTGTCTGGTCATATGGCTCAGATGGGTATTTATTCCAAGAGAGACTGGCCGTGACATAAGACCCGACATGGAGTTCTCCAGTGGTTCAGGTTAGTTCTTTCTAAGGAACCCAACAGAGTAGGTGTCTCCCACTAATCTGAAGACGGAAATAGGTCCGGTTTACGAAACTTTGAGTTCTCTACCCTTTAGAATACCGGACAATGGACAATGTTCAAACCCCAGTAATTCTGAGTGTTGTACTAAAAGCTTCCTACAGCGAGCTAAGAAAATTACGTTCAATGAGCAGTGCTCTGACAATAGGACACAGACGGATCAACAGATATGCCTCCACACGAAGTGTCCTTTTCCTTCTTTGTAAAGAACTACTAAAATATTAACTGTTCCGTTAGTTTCTCTTGGTCTCCAATCTGTTATCTGTTTCTACATGATTTAGTCAAGAGATTCCAAAACCATTGTCCCATCAAACCAGTTGCATAAATATTTGATAACACGACTTGTATCTTAACCGTCAGTAGTTTATTCAGTTACTTTGTGACTTCATAGTTAACTGCTAAGAGAATGTAACGAATGATAAATGAGAAAATTCTTGCGGGAAGGGAGGCTTGAAATAATTATAATCTCTGTTAAATACGTCGGATACAAATAACAACACTTACAGCCAGTTACCTAATCATTTATTTTCATATACACAGATGTGTTATTGTGAGGAACTTGGAAATATCTTTCGCACTTTATCTTAGTAATGAATATGTTGGACCTTTCACCAAATGGCCTTTGATACAAGCTCAAAAAGGCTTCGAGCAAGTATAAGTAATATGATCGTTAACGCCCAGGTTGGAGGGGTAGAGGGATGGACGTTATTTTATAAAGTTTCGGTAGCTACCACCACCCTCCCGTACCTACGGGGAATTTCCTTTGGAAGCGAGCAATGCATAATATTGATTACAAAAAAGGAGATAGTTAAATACATTATAATTTTCATTAGGTACATACTGTTGCATGGTTGCCGAACGGTCACTACATTATTCTAGCTGCAGCGGGTCTGTAGTCTTGACACTACATTCCATTTCCTTAGTTTAGCTACACAAGCCACCGTTCAACTTACTTTGGATGGTTAGGCCGGTAGTGGCCGCAGTACCAAGTGGACTCAATCTCACACCACCACCACTACCACTAATAATAATACTTTGGATGGTAATGAGGGCGACTGTAGAGAAGAGAAGTTCTCGAAGGTCCATGGTTATCGGCTGAGCTGGCCTACTGTCGACGTATTAACCAAATGTCGGAGGGCTGTCAACTGCTCTAAAATTTTTGTCAGTATACCTGTGTCTGCCGACCCCTAGATATTTATCGTATAGTCACTGCTGAGTCAGCATCCTATACTGTCCACACTGTAGTTCTGGTTACACTAGATGTCCCCATGTAGAACTCAGTAATATTGGAGTTGGTGATCAATGCTGTGATGGCTACACTAAGTTACTGCACTTCTTTCTACAGTGTCTTCCCGGTGCTGCTAAGTCAAAATTCCACCGTGATGGTCTTAAGAGCATAACAATGATAACAGAGGTCAGAAGTAAACATTAAGCTTATGGATATAACCGTCAGTCCTCTAATGTTTAGCGACATGGGCTCTGTGTGTGTGTGTGTGTGTGTGTGTGTGTGTGTGTGTGTGTGTGTGTAAAAGGTGAAGTTGTCCCCGTTCCTAACCAATTAAGCACTACGCCATGAAGATGTGTGACGGGGTGGATGTATAGATTCATGTATTCGCGACCTCGGCAGTAGTTGGAGGTGACTCAGCTTCACACTCCGGCCGCTTTACCCCCAGGGAAGGAGCCTCAGTACCATTTGGATAGGAGGCTGGGTGGGCCCAAGAACCAGACTGGACTACGTGGAGTAAGATCTTGCCCCTACCGGGATTCGAAATCCGACCCCTCGGCTGTCAAACTGGTAGCCGCTCGTTATTCCGATTGCGCTATCCCGGCTCCCACATATGTATTATATATAGCGTATTACAGAATTATTTACTTTACCGTATAGATTTTACTAACTGTGGAAACAGTGTAAAATCTGGCTTTTAAGTTGAACATTAAAATAATTATGTTCATGAGCATAGTTCTATCACATTATTTGGCTCTGTGTAGCAACTGAAGTTGAAATAATATAACGTAAAAACTATTCATGTGTGGTCACCTCAGTTTTCTATTTACAGTCCCAAAGCATCCATGGTTCTGGACCTCTCTTAATGCCTGGGTGATATAGCGTACTTTATTTCCCTAATGAAATACAGTTATAAATGTAGTTTTTGCCAAGCGGTTAAAAGAACTTAATTCTATAATAAGGTTGATTTGTCGACATTTGTGACAGAGATTAGATTTTGCTCATTGATTTTCTATCTCACGATATTCACCCTTTCACCTATCCTGCGCCTTTGAGATTTTGGTTATTTTCCGACAGCGACGAAGTGCGTTCAATGTGCTATTTTATCTTTCAGATAAATAAACTTTCATAATTTTGCTGAATGGCCTGGAATTTGAATGAAGTTGATTAGCATATAATAGCGTAAAGGTCAGAAACATAAGCACACAATTCAACGGCGTATTTGTTTTGTGTTTTATACATAATGAGTATATTATTTTTAACTAGGACGACCAGCATGAAGCTTGTAGAAAGCACTCAATGATCATTGCGCTCGTCGTGTAGGACATCCGAAGGTACACCCATTTTTAGAAGGCTGTGAAGTTACCCCACGCTAGAGGAAGTCGATGCGGATGCCAGGTAGATAGTGTTATGGCGGTTGTAGAAATAAATCGACGACATGGATCGTTGGAAATATATAGTTTATTAAGCTTGTAGTCTTTTAACTCCGTTGGGGAATGGCTGCAACAACAAATTTTGGTGCAATGAATGGTACATTGAACATGGTAAGTACATATAAAGGTTTTAGATTATAATTCTTATGTGATGTTCATTGTGGAGCTAAACGGCGTCATGAACTTTTCCAAGATGGACGAATGTGTTACCACAATTGTAGAATGCCATTTTTTTGGACTTTCCTCTTGAATGTAAATAGTGCCGAGAGATCGGAAACGTTTATTCTGTTGTACAGTAACAGTGTAAAGTCCATAATGCGTACTTTAAAATGTTAGAACTTCCAGGTAGTATTCAGCCCCGAAATACGCATTTGAATGTGCTGCAAACCCGTTTGTCTAAGTGAGATTGTACACCACGGTAAGAATTCCAGAGCGGAGAGATTATGATGAATTTATAGGACATGAATAAAATGAAATTTATGGTCACCGGATATAGACATACTGCTAAACGAGCATGTTCATTACAATGGTGTTAACAAAAAATAAAGAATATCTAGAAATGGATATGCGTATACAGATCTTGAAAAGTTTTCTTTATTGCATTCAAGAGTAAATGAAATATAAACCACATATAAAGCAGAATGAAATTTGCACTATGATATAAATTCTTATGACCTTATTTAATATGGACATTTATTTATTAATATGACCATAATATGTTTAAATACGTACATAACCTAATGTGGCAATTATTTTTAATTGCCACATTAGGTTACTTAACAATCCTTTACCAATAATAGTTCTAGCATAATATAAGTAAAATTATAGTTAAGTTGTACCAGGTGTAAGTTTCCGGACTAGGTCAAAAAGTAAATGCTGGTTTAACCATTGTTTCTCCATGCTTCGAAAGCACCATGGAAGTCATTTTCCCTGATGGTGTCGAGTACCACTTGCGACTCGCTTTGGATGTCAGACGTTGTTTCAAAATGTCCCTTCAATTTCATATTAAATTTGGGAAACAAAGTGAAATCATAGGGGGCCAAGTCCAGCAAGTAAGGAGGTTGGGGTTTGAAACCCATTTTGTTGTTAGTCACAAACTCTGGTTTTCAGGGATGTGTGGGCTGGCGTGTTTTTATGATGGAGCAATGTGGCACATATTCAAATTATCCTTTAAGGTCTCCTGGCAAATTCCATGATTGGTCCCAACAGTGTCTGTGAGATCATGGATTGTTTGGAAACGGTCTTTATGGATGAGTTCTAGAATTTTTTTAACATTTTCTGTCATGCTGGTTCTTGGTCACCCTCATTGTTTGTCATCTTCAGCCGACACTTGACCAGCCATGAAACATGAATGCTATTCAAAAACCACTGCCCAGCCTAAAGAATGTTCTCCAGAAGCCTCACAAAACATTTCAGCGGTTTCAGTAGAGGATTTACCAAGCTTCGCACAAAACTTGATGCAGACACGTTGCTCGATTTTGCCATCCATCGAAGACGAAACACGAAATTGAGAAAGCACTTGTGTAAAAACAGTGGGTGTTCACAGTGCGGTGTCACGTGGCAGACCCATGCAATAGGCTTGCGGAAGTGTGACCATGGTCTCCCCTCTCATCTCTCAATGAGACAGTTGCAACAGTAACAGTATTGGAACTCTCTGATAGCATTTGCCTCTGTCATATGATAGATTTTGGTTCTAGAACTGTGATAAAGTACATATTGATGCTTAAGAGCAGTGGTTCCAAACCTTTGTCAGACTGCGGCCTGGTAAATTCTTTTATATATATATATATATATATATATATATATATAAGAATAGGGCCTGTGTAATTGTTGCCATGGCCTGGTGAATGAGAAACACTGCTTTAGAGCTATGGTGGTGTCACAATCACGATACAGGTATTCTTTGTTATATGCAACTTTGAAAAATGCCATTTTATATTAATGCAGTCAATTATTTCAGATGAGTGTTAATTAATAGTCTTTGCTTAACTGAGAATTGTGTCAACTTTCAACTGTTTGCCAACCAATTGAGAGTGCTGGGGAAAGGGGAGTGAAATATTATGTGGGTGACAGGAAAAGTGCAGGAGGTGAAGGGGAAATTTGGCATAACCTCATCTCCACACCTTTTCCCACTTGAGAAATCATGTGCTGGGAAGCAAACGAAGGTGGATGGTTTCTTTCAAAGAAGCTGCTGTCAGCAGAGCAATGAAATACCTTGCTAGTGGGGTGGCACTAAGTCCCTTGCACTGCGGCCATTTCTGGCCTATTGTACCAGACTGAAATACCTTAGTGAATTTTCATTATCAACATAAATGCAGAACTCAATATTGCTGATTTTTTTTCAATCAATTTAGTTTGCTTCTGTACCACTCCAATTACTTTCTTCAGCCATCTCCTCGTATATTTTTTTTATTGGTAGTGGGGAGGGACTAAGTCCCTTGTACTGCGGCCACTTCTGGCCTATTGTGCCAGCCCCAGATGATAGGTGAGGGTGATTGTGGAGCAGTTGGTGGAATGAAAATTGGCAGGGGAAACCAAAGTACTTGGAGAAAACCTGCCCCAACGCCACTTTGTCCACCACAGATCCCACTTGACCAGACCCGGGATTGAACCCGGGCCACCACGGTGGGAAGTTTCACTCTCTGCAACTTTTAAACAAAAATGTCTTATAAATTGAGGAATATTTATATACATATATTCGGGTAGCTGAACAATGTGAAAGGTTTGTTACACATTGTGATGATGGTGTCTTGGTAGCTCAATATATGTAAGATCTTTGTACTATCATCCAGTTTGGAGTTGCTATTATAGAATAGAAGTCACAAGTTAGATTTCCTTTGGTTCATTTTACTTTTTAATAATTTAAGGCCCTCTAGTAGCACAGATGCCCCAATCCCCTATATAAAATAACCAGTTCCACAACACACTCATAACATCACGCTGCACACTTGATAGGCAACAGGCATAGCTAAAGTACACATTTCCTGCAATAACAATATACAACTTGTAGGTGTCCCATGAAAAGAAAATACTAAAGCAGTTTATGATTAGACATTACAGAGACAATACATGTGGCATAGAAGAACTACACTTTGACTTCATTAAAAAACATTGTAAATATGAAGAGAAAAAAACAATCACAGTAGCATGGAAGGCACAGCATTTCCACTGAATTTCAGGACAACTGATGATGGCCGAGTAGGCTGATACATGTAGTGCAGTTACAAATTTTAAAGGGACACTAAACAACTGAAACTAAATTCTAACAGCCACATTTATATTTATACCCACAGAATATGCTGTGAGTGGTCCCATTGTATGGTGCTGAGGGAACTGGGCAGTCATCACAGTATGTGTTCATCCACCATTCTCTCAGTGGCATATGATGGAAAGCTGAGAACATATCCTGTGGATATAAATACAATGTGTGGCCATAACACTCATCACATCAATCCCTAATGAACGAGATGAAGACAGTCTCTGAAACACTGGATATTAATGTTAAATTGACATAACTGATTGTCCAAGAAGACTTATTTTCATAATCACTTTGAAAACTTCAAATTGTACATGTTATTCTTGTCTGCTCATTGCAGAAGAAATTTTCATTTTGTTTCTGCATTGACCAGCCAAATTGTTTCCTCTGTGTTGCAGTCTACTCCACCACCCCCATTGCCACCACCACCACCGCCACCACCAGGCGACTGTGAACCTCCACTCAAGAAAATCAAGGTGGAAGGTAAGTTAAAGATGCACAGGAGTTGTGTGTGTGTGTATAGACACCACCCATTGTATTTGAGTGTAGGTTTACTTATGTTTGCATCTACATCTTTTAGAACACTGTAATAGTATAACATTAAGTGCATAGCTGTAAATGTTACATAGTAATAAGCATAATTAACTTTGATTTATTTTATATTAAAATTGGGGGCAATAAAAGAGAATGGTATACTAATCTCCATTGTCTCTCTCTGTTTCTGAGTTGTTACAGGATTACTGTGAAGCCAAAAGCAAGTGATCCACTATGTATACTACCAGTGGAGAAATGTGACTTCCATCTTTTGTGTTGTGCACAGGGAGGGTTGGGAAAGGGGGAGAGGCAAGGATATCTGTTTTACCGTACTTACTCGAAACCATTGTCGTGCTTTTCCTTCATTTACAGAGAACATTCACCAGGGAAACTTACTGTAATAGTTTCCATGTTGAAGTATGAACACAGTTCTCCAAAGTTCAGTGCTTTATAAATAATTTTAAAATCTAATTCATATACAACCGTCTTTTTATGAAGCCGTCTGTTAGTTTCATTTTCTGTTGAACTGACAAGAAAATAAAAATAATATCGCATTGAATATAATACTGTTATGACACATCATGCCCTCAGCATGATCCAGGTAAAGCAGTTTTGAACAATTTCACAACTTAAAATTCATTGTTCCAAATTTGGATAGAGTAAAAGTAAAAAAAAGTAATGCTGTCTCTGTACCAGGCCGTGAAGGCCTATAGGGTTGTGAGGTGAGGGTCCCACATTATGTAGACAGTCGGCTCAAAGATGGCGGTAAGGTTGTCAGTCTTACATGTCAGCTGCACTTTACTCCTCAGGAAAATTATTTAATTAATTCCTGGTGCTTATTTCTGTTAGAGGCTGAGTCGACCCCAGGACTATAGTGCGGCTGGAAGGATTAGGTCAATTGAAAAATATCAAGTGACCTCATCAGAACTTAACCCGCGACCTTCCATCTTGTAGCATAGCCCCTCAACCAACTATGCTACTGTGTGCCCCCTTGTTCAAAATTTGGATGTGTGAGAGAAATCAACTGAGTGTAATTTAAGTATAAATGAATTCCTCTTTTACACATATAAAGAAACTGTTCTGAATTTTTTTGGATGTTTTTATCTCATTCAGAGGTTTCATGCAATGTTTACATTAATTTTACTTTGTTTTGATACTGAACTACATAGAGAAAGAAGAGAGGAGGTGTGTGTGGCTAACACACTGAGATGAGTTATTAGTGGTGCTGGCCATTGGTTTGAACTTCATATGCCTTGAGGCCATGGTCTTCTGAGCCTTCCAATGATTTGCGAAGTCAAAGTTATGGACCCTGATACTAGATTTTCCTTCTGTATGTCAGCACTGCATTAGTACAGCGTTCTGTTGAGTAGAAGAGTGTTTGAATTAATGTCAGATGATCCTATAAAATAGAGTGTTTTTGTTACAGACCACGTAAAACTAAAGGGTGTGCAAATGTAGGCACATACTACTTGTGAAAGTTTTTAAACAAATGGGGTCAGGTCGCAGTTTGAATTTATGATATGAAGTCTTTAGTCACTGAGAAATTACATTGAACTGCCTCCCTTCTCGTCTGTGCTTAATCGAGTAAGTACGGTAGTATAGGTGCTTTTGACTGCAGCAGGAGGTTGGTTATAACCTCTTCTCAACATAGGGCTTGGTTTGTTGGTTACTTTATTGTAATTACTAAGAAGAATAGCACTCACTCATTGCAAAGTTAATTACACCTTTGTGGAAAATTTAAATGTTGCTGAGGAGTGAACTTTTGTTTTAGTTTGAACAAGTTGAGAATTAAGTGTTTTTACCAATAGAGTTAGGGTTGATTTTGTAGCTGCTGTCTCTCAAACTGCCATTGGAGTTGTTATTTTCACTGGTTTCTTTAGGTTTCTGGAGGTTCATTTTAAACTGGTTGAATTATTCAGCCTGTGTAGCACTGACATTGAGTTTGACATAGAAGTGCAAAGGTTTGGGAATGGTGGATTCATATAGTGAATCTGGACATTTTCAGTCATAGTAAATGTGTGAGTGCTTTAATATATGAAAACAATCTCTGTTCTCTTAAAACCAAGCCCTGGGTAACACTAAAGCATTATTTGTCATCAAGTTTGTATTTTCGTGGTTCTTTGCATCTAATTGATTAGGGAGATTTGTTTCGTACTATACAGTTTGGTGTTGATATGTCACCATTAAGGTTGATTCTGCTATTCCTCTGCATTCCAGATGGTGCCCATTATACTCAACAAAAATAGTGTCATAATATTGTGCACCAGAGTAAGGCATTGCAAATCTTGTAAAGTTCATTTTTCTGGTATTATTGTCCTGTGTCACATTCCAAGTTTTTTGGTTTATTTTCCCAGTGTTAATTTTTGTGTTTCACATATATGAAGTCAGTTTGAATGGTCAACACAGTTGACTATTTCAAAATTAAACTTGCTGTACCTTAAAATGTCTTATGTTTTGTGTGCACATGTATGCACTTGTAAATGAAATGCAGTAGTAAAGCCATTTAAGATATTTTGTCTAAACAACTGAATCAGGTTGGAATGAATTGATCATAGATGTAGCTTTTCAGATTAACTACATTGTAACCATAAGAAATAGTAGTACGGCTTAGAAATGAGATAAGCGTTTTATTTTTGAATACTAGTTTTTAAACAAATTTCACTACAGTGAAAGTTCAAAATTAAAATTTAGTGGATATTGAGAAATTATTTTTAATAGCAGATAAAATTGAGTGGTATTTTTTAGGTATAGTGATTCATTATAAAGGCAGTTTGTATATTATGACTTGTGTTTACCTATTGTTTTCACACGAGAATTTAGTACCACAGTACAACTCAGAATGTGAAATCATATTTTACAGCATAGACTGTTATAAACCTAAGTCAGATTGGTGTTGAAAGCGTGAGTGAAGAACACCTTTCTCTTTTTCTTGTTGTCTTTGCAGATTGTCACAGGTTGTGTGGGGTTAGGGTGTGTGTAGAAGAGGGAGTCAATCACAGACCGAGACGAGTGTGACCATGGGTTCTTAACATTCATGCTGGTCATCTGCTAGCACTTGATTTACTTCAGTTTGTTGCTCCAACTTTTGTACCATTATCCCAGGCACTTTTTTTTTTAGTTCCACCTAATGAAATGTTCTGTCGATAACATGCTTATTTGTACTATTGATGAAACATTTCATTCCATGATACACATCTCTAGCATAAACCAGTGATAAAATTCATTACAGGGCTGTTCTCATGCACTGAAAGAAAATAGCATTACTTATAATTTACAGTATTTTGGGTACTTTACAGATTTTAGGTTTATCATATCAGTAGTTCCTGTATGTTGTTCATTTTATTAAATTTATCTGTAAACATGCCTCTAAAATTTATAAAATTTCTGTTTCAGCATAGATGATGTTGTTCCACTTGTCATTTATTTGTTGAATTTTGTGTTACTCTAATTATGTGTGCATATTTGCCCGCCTTCCAGCATAACTGTGAAGACTTGTGTTTTATTGTACCTAGTGTTGGACACTTTCGGATTCCAGCTTCAGTAAAACAGATCAAGCACAGTGTTCATATCCATGAAATTTTCCTTGTCATTCTTAAATTTTATTTTATTAGTATACAGTGTCTGCTTATGTAAAATTACTTGAACATCAAAGATCAATCACAAAGGTATAAAAGGAAGAATGTATGGGAATCCGGGGGATTCACAGTTTGATGTTACAGGAGTTCTTCCTGGAGAGGATTTGAAGTGGTTGGATATTAATTTGATACAGAGTCCTTCTAACACACTCTGAATGGTGCAACAATCTTATGCATATGTTGAAAATAATGAAGTAGCCATGTCCCAGTGAATATAGTACTGTAGTGTTGCATTAAACTAGTTTTGAATGTAAGTTTGATGTTATAAATGGAAATGTAATGATTTATTATTGTATTAGAAGCCACACATATATATATATATATATATTCCCTCATTAGGTTTTTATGTGTCTTTAAGATTGTGGTGTGAATGCAACGAGCTTAATTGGGCCTGTTACCTAAATTCTGTCATGAACTATATTTTTCATGGCTGTCAAGTGATCATCAGTTTAGATTGTTGATAATGTAAATATCTGTTGCTATAACTGAAACTCAGTCCAGACATCCCACAATCTGAGGACAAGTAAATGCCATGATCACATGTAACCCATTTATAGGACATGGCTCTATTTGTGTGCCTATTCATCTTCTCCAATGCTGATATTTCTGTAATCCATCAAGTCTGAACTTTTTGCCTTGGGCTAGTATTTGTTATAGGTAGAACATTGTAATTTAAGACTCCAAAGAAGTAATTTTCAGGATTTGCTGAAAATCTTGACACTTGGGTGAATGTGGGTCAAGTAAAATTTGTTGCTCTGTCTTACTAAGCCTTGAACACTTCTGAAAACTGACTTTGTGTTTAAGAGTTTAGGACATCTCTCACAATTTTCTGTAATGTTGATTGCATCCATATTTACATCAATTATAAAAATGATGATTAACTAAGACTGGTGTTTGCTTTGTCATCATTTCTGTTTGGCATGGTAAAATTACTATTATTCAGACTTTAATTTTGTTTCAGTTATTGACAGGCCAGGGATGTCTGCTACGAGGGTGGAAGAATTGGTTTTATGAAATTGCAGATGCAGTCAAAAACATGAAATCATTATCTGATCATTCTTTATGTTTTGATAACACTAGTCAAAGCCAGCTCAAAGTTTTTTTTTTAAGGTATTGTGATAGAATTTGTGTATAAAATGGACATTGATGCCCTTGGGTGTACATAAATTGGTTGCTGTGATGTAATAGAGGTAGTGGGTGTAGGGCACAGGCTCACTTTTATATATAAACTCTGAAGGAGGATTGTCAGTGCAAGCATTTGTAACAGTAGTTTGAAAATCAGTATTTAGTTTCTATATCTTTGTTAGATCTGCAGTTCCTGTTATAGGTAAGCTCTAAAGCTTTTTCCATTCCATGATTAGGAATGAGTAAGTTAGTATGACAAGTGGAACTCTTTTTATCAGGTTCTAGTTGAAACAGAGCAATGCCCCACTGCTTTTTTGAGCGGCACTGTAGCCTAAGGTTAAGGATGGCAGAAGCCCCACACTTACTCAAAATTTAGGATATGGCATATGCACCTGCAGAAACGTTGAAAAACTGTTTTGTGTGTAATTCACAGTTTCCATCCGTCTGTCATTCCTGGTGTCTGAGAAAATAGCAGATAAGTGTAAATAAGAAAGTTACTGTTTTGGGAAGGGAAACTCAGGACATATTGTTAAATTTGCTGTAGTGGGTGTGTGATTAAGCCCAAGTCTATTTTTTCTCCACTTTGCCTGCATAAGAAAAGCATGTTGGTAGTGAGTAAGCTTCATATATTTCTGTTGTAACAAAATATGTTCTGAAGGTTACAGGAGCAATGGGCATTAATCTATGAATTCAGAGACATGAAAGGTACATAACCACCATGAAGAAAAGTTAAGTGATCAAGGCTAGCTCTTTCTAACAGGTTCAACTAAGTAGATGCCTTCTTCCCCCTCCCCCTGTGCCTAATGACTGAAATGAAAACCAGTTTCAATAATGTGTCTGTCAGCATACCTGAGGCACTGGAAAATGTGCAGTGTAATATATGTCATTTTTATTGGTGGCGGTTGAAGTTTGCAGGGATTTGAAATTCTGAATTCTCTGGTGAGGTTATTGAAGGTCATACCAGGAGTTACAAGTGGCTTTTCTGAAGAATAATTAAAAGCCATTTTCAAAATTAAACTGCGGGTTGTCGTGTTAACGTGTATTGTTGTTGGATGTACTTACGGGTGATTTTTGTACCTTGAAACTTGGCACATATGTTGTGTTGGATGTACTGAGATCGTGCATTTTGTATGTTTAAAGTGAGCAAGGAAGATCTGTCCATTGAACTGATATCGTCATTTTCCTCTGTTCCAGATATATTGTGTTTCTTTGAAAGTGTATCTTGTGTTCTGTCTTATAGTGTTAAAATGAAAGTGCAGAAGATTGAATTCAATGCTGCTGCATAGAAAATGTGTTATTTAAGAAAGAATTTTGAGAGTTAGGGTTTTCAAATAGCTATTCAAGAGTACTGTTATCTGGAGTGTGATGCTATGTAGTCTGGTAAATGTTTAGCTTGCTCGCTTCTTGACGCTGAAAATGGTTGCAGCATCTCTCTGAAAAGTCAGTAAACTGTTATCATACTACACGGTGTTACAGCTTAGAATACAGTGTTCTTCATAGTTACCACAGTTAGAATGAACCACAAATCCATCAGGCTCCCCCCCCCCCATTTTAAAATTCCTTTGTGCTGAATGTACTTTTACAGTTCTGAAGTCAGGTAACAAATTAACAGACTGAATTAAGCATTTTATTATTATTATTATTTAACTGAAAATGGGTTTTTGCCCGGTGGCAGTGGTATTACAATAAGACAACAGACGAATAACACACAAACACATTCAAACAAAACAGCACATAAACATTAGTAGAAAATCACACACACACATTAGTGAATTTGAATTTAAATTTGGAAAGATGATAATTATTTACATTATTGGATTTCTGTAGTTTGTTAATTATATCATCATTGAATTTCTACCAGCGAAATCTCTGTTTTGGATTGCTTTTTTTCGGTAGTTACAACATTTGAATACTGTTGCTGTAGTAAAATGGCAGGTTAAATGACCAAGGACTCATAGTTTGATTCCCGGCAAGTGTAAGAGATTTTTCTCTTCTCCACAATGTTCAGACCAGTTGTGGAGCCCATCCAACCACCTTCATATCCACTGAGGGTTGGAGGTAAGGCTGCTGGGCCATGAAGTTGCTCACTTACTTCCATCTAGTGCTGAGATTAAGAATACATGGATCTGTATCTCCGGACCGGAGATAGGGGCTAGCTCTGTCTATTGGACCCAACTGAGTAGGTTTTACCTGAAGACGGGGACAGAATCCAGTTCCCGAAACGTTGTGTTTTTAATAGAAATTAGACTGTTTTTTAGAATAGACAAGATGATGGATAATGTCCAGCAAAATATTAATTGTAACATGGACAGCTTTATGTTTACCAGTGTTTTACCACTCTCTTGTTACGTAACCTGAATGGTGTCACTGTATTTATGAACAGATTAAATCCAATTCATGTCTTATCTTCCTTTTTAAGAACAGTTTTTATATTCTACTGTCTGTGGGTCTCTCAGTTCTTTTCACACGAGGTGTCCCATCCAGCATTTTGTATGCACTAGGTAAAAGGTACAAATTACGAATTTTATCCATATATTCCCCTCAGCACTTGATTTATGTTCTGGCACGCAAGCCAGATATCGCATCTCCATCGGAGTTTGGTCACAGCCGTCAGATTTTGCCGATTATTCGTCTTGTATGTGTATTAATTTACATTGGAGGTATGTTATAATGTAGTCCGGTAGTGTTATATAGTTTTAAGATATATGAGAGTAAAAATGCAAAATAGTTTGCTGTAGCAGTATTGAAATTTGTAATGTTACTCCCAGCAACTCTTCCATGTTAATGCAAATATAAACATTCTGTAATGTAATGGCTGTATGTTATTTGATGGTGCCACAGCAATTATGAATGTTAAGTAGTGAATATGGAGCTTCTTAATATAGCTAGTGAACTAGCAGTACACATTAACACACACAGAATAATAATGTGACATCATTGCAGTACTAAACAGAAAACTTCTCCATCAGTATTCCTGTAATTTATTATTATTATTTGTCCCTTTTGGTATACCATTTTATAAGTTAATTTTTTTAACATTTTTGTCTACCTAAAGAGATCATACATAGTATGAGTGGGTGCATGTATATTTTGCATTTTGCTGTGGTGTAGAAATTGGAATGATTTGATCCTAACACTTCCCAGATTTTTCAGTAGGTGCTGAATCACTCTGTGAAAGATCATTAATCAGGTAATTGAGTCACTTTATCCTGGACTGTGACATTAGATCCAGACACCTTTTTGCACCTGTAACAGATTTCACCACTACCCAGAATTTTAAGAATTCAGTTAATATTTTTGCTTCTATTTATTCCATTTTTCCCCCGTATAGGATAATGTATTGAAAGTGTTCAGACCATTCTTTTGGGAATTATATTCCTCCTCCAGTTCTGTAAGGAAGAAGTCATACTCCCATACCTTTGAATTGGCCACACTTTCACATTGTTGCATGTTGGTGTGGCACCTTGTTGCACACTGTGCAGTACCCCTTTACCATTGTGCATGTCATGAAACACCAACATTAGGATGCACATGTTACATGTTGCCTTCAGGATATATTGTGCAAAATCTTTGGAGATGACTGCTGTATCGTGTTTCACATTCTGGAATTCCACAGCAGTATATGAGTATGTAACTGACAGAGTTTTATGTTTTTAGAAATCCATGTTATGATCTAATTTCATTTGTATTGTTTTAGGTCCCCAGTTACAGCTTCATACTCCCTGGCACATCCGATCTTAGCACATCATTCTAATGTTTTGAAATTTAGAACTTCACAGCCATCTCAGTCGATTAAAAATAACAGATTTTATGTGCTTTGTATAAGGTGCTGGCACATGTGTATTTTTAATAAGTTCATCAAAGCGGTAGCATAGTTGGTTGAGGCACCATGCTACAAGCTGGAAGATTGCAGGTTCAAGTCCTGATGAGGTGGATTTTTTCAATTTACCTAATCCTTCCAGTTGCACTATGGCCCTGGGTTCAACTCAGCCTCTAGTAGAAATGAGTACCAGGGATAAAGGGCAGCCAGTGTGTAATGCTGACAATCGTACTGCCATCTGTGAGCCAGTTGTGTAGAGAAAACGTTTGATCCTTGATGTCTCACAACCCGATGGGCCTTCAGTGCCTGTTACAGGGATAGGTATACATTTTACTTAGAAATAGTAGAACAAATTTATGTTTGTTACTAACTGACGAATCAGCCATTGGGCCCACAGTTCCCACAGTAAGTGCACTGGTGGGATGGGGGAGTGTATGCACACTGAAAATGTTATTTCCCAATAGGAGACTGTTTATTTTGTTGGTCAAAATTTGGCATGTTTTATTTCAATATTTAATTATTCTGTGTGATGGCTTTGTCTCTTTCCCAGGAATGAATTACTGGGAGTTGCATTACTGTACTCTTATACATTACCTAATAAAACCAGATATATATATTCTCTAAGAATAAATAGGGTTATCTTTACATGTATTTAGTTCAAGCATGTCTAAAGAGAGTTGTTATATGGGTTCATTTTTATGTTCTGAAGTTCTGTCGACCCAAATGTTGCCTTGTTTAAGTTCTCTCTCTCAAGGTATGCTGAACAGAAGTATTTTTGAGTAGTAATTAGTTTCCAAAATAACTTTCAGAAACTGGACAGCGTGCAGCATGCATTCGACACAGTATTTTTCTTGGTTTCTGCTTTCAAGGTTTTGGGACTGGAGTCAGAGCTGCAACATGAGTATAGTTGGTGTGTTATGCCTTTTGAGCTCAGGAAGGATGTTATTTTCAGCTTAAGGTGTTTTTAACATCCCGTGATATGCCAAAATATCCATTTTTCTTCATTTTTTTCCTCTTTTTTCTGTGTTGTTCCATGGGTAGCGTTGCGCCTAGCCTAGCCCTGGTGTTTTCAGCGAAGCGGGCGAACCAATCAGGGGCCAACATGACCCTGACCGCCTGCTACCCCTTGCGGTAAAGGTCAACTTTAGCCTCGTGTCACCATACACAAAATGCGTGAAGCACCAAATTATTTTTGTTTTGGTGTCCATGTCATTAGGCCTCTTACCTGCCTTTATTTCACTTTTCAGAAACTGCATAAGTTGCAATTAATTTCATCGATGTTTTCATAACAGATTTCAGTAGTATATAAAAGAAACCCTAACATCAATTTTCCACCAGTGTTCAAAATATCACATCTTACTATATTGTTTGTTGGTGCAGGTTGTGTTTCAGAGTTAGGCAGTGTGAAATTCTACCCAAATCAAAATTAGTTTGGTGCAGAAATCTGAACTTATTACCCTTACCACGATCCACCATTCCCTTACATTTGTCAATGTCATAGTTGTCTGTTGCCTCATGTACTCTCCATAGGATCCCTGTGCCTGCAGAGTGGTCTTACCCTTGTTTTCTTATCACTATGTTGATTCGCTTAAGGTTTTAAATCTGATTCTGTATTACTTTGAATTGATATTCAGTTGTCACTTTGCTTTCATTGCTATAAACTAGTTAAAAAATAATTCCGTATGACAAATAGAGCCATTTCTTCAGCAAGGCTGTTGTCACTTTACTGTTTATGTTGGACCAACTCTGGATATTAACGAGAGTACAAAGGCATGTATTATGGTCGGTTTTTATTAACCAGCAAGCAATTTTTATAATGTATCAGAGTTAACTCCTAGAATTTTAAAGTAGAGGATAGCAGTTACTGAATTCTTGCATACCTCAGAATGGAGATTGGTTTTCCCTCCTCAGTTCTTACTGTGTTCATTACTATTTTTCCTATAAAAAACTTGTTAGAATAGTAAATATCGCCAAACCCCGGAAGAACCTGTGAACCATTCCACTGTCTTGGGTTATTTTCTCATTTTTTACTGTGTTTTGAAAGGCAAGTTCAGGTCACAGTGTCCTAACCTGTCATCATTGCTTCAGCTTATATTTTAAAGTTAATACGAATTTGCGCAGTTTTTTGGTAGTAAGGTTGTGGCTTTTTGTACAAAAATAATGATGACCACCTTTAATTTTGTGAACAGAAAGTTCTAAGACTGCATTTAGAAATACTGTTAGCGAAAAAATCAGATATAAGTAGCACGGTCAGTTCAGTCTGTAAAATTAAGAGGATGTGTATACTTTATTGAGCCAACTTTCATGTACGTATATACTGATTATATGATTATAGTGTAAAATCTCAGAACTATATTTTCCTGCTCTTGAAAACGTCACAGTACTACTGATCATGGTTTTTAGTCTTTCTACATAACAATTGTACTTCTTCTTTTGCATGGTTCAGATTTTACATTAATGAAGATTCTGCCACCTAATATACAGGAGTCTGTTGTGAAGTATTACCATAGTTAGTGATTTTTAACCGGGGTTCTAGTCAGAAGTTGTGTTATTCTTGAACACATTTATAATAATTTTCATGTAACAGTTATTAACTTCAAATGTTATGAACTTGATATAACCTTTATCATACAACATTTAAATCTGCTTATGGGGAAACATCCTCCATATCACTTAAAATTTACATAATTTCATCATACATTTATAGCTGACTCCCACTAGGAAGTTGGGAGGCTGGAGTTTTGGGTTGTAGATTTTAATTTTAAAATATTTCACTTTGTGAACTGGGCTAATTCAGTCAGTATAGTGATAGACTGTGGGCTTGATGACTGAGGAATCAAGTGTTTGATTCCTGGTGAAGGCAAGAGATTTTCTCTTCTACACAATGTGCAGACTGACCATGGGGTCCACCCAACCTCCTGTCCAATGGGTACCATGGCTCTTTCCCTGGGGGGAGGGGTTTAAGGTGGCAAGAGTTCTGAAGCTGACCACTCGTCTCCATCTAGTACCAAGGTTAAGAATGCGCGACCTGTACCTCCACTGTCCCATACATCTTCAAGGTGTGTTTAATTAATGAAGCACAGGAAGGGCTTAACCTTTTGGAAACAGAACAGAAAGTCTTTAATATTGTTTTATGCTTTAATGTATTCTTTTTCAGTATCAATGTTGACATTACAAATTTTGTGCTTCTTTAAAATCCTTGAATAATTGTACTATTATGGTGGGCAGGTTTTCCAATCTATGGGAGAACTGTCACCTGAGAGTGGAAACAAGTATAGCTGTAAACTGATGTGAAAGCCATACTCTTTCTATAATATCACTTCATTATCATGTATCAAATATTCTTTTGAAAACAAGTGACTGAATTGCAGTATGTGGTTCATTATCATGTTTAAAATAAAATACTTCTCTCTACATAAGGAGGCAAACAGGAAGGATCTTGTATAAATATATAAAATTCTTTAATGCAGAAATGTCCTTCCTGTATTTCACTCCTTTGGTTTTGTGTGCTAGGTGATAGTAACTAGTTCTATAGTGTAAAGGCCTCCCTTTTAACCACTGTCTCATTGGTTGGCAACCATTTCATTTATAAAATTATCGTAGTGTCATGGTAATAAGTAGGAAAAAATTTAAAGCAGGAGAATATTAAGGAATTTTACTTTAAGAGAAGCCTGATGAACAGGCACTTCAGTACTATACAGTACAGCACAGCTTACCAAATACCAACTCAGAATACCATTCCATTGCCATGTTTGTAATTTTCAGCAGACGACAGACATTGGCTTCCCACTGTGGTGGTCTGAGTTCACTCCCAGGTCAGGTCGTGTGATTTATGGTGAACAGTTTGGCAATTGGGCAAGTTTTCTCTTGGGTACTTCAGTTACCCCCTCCAATTCCATGGAACCAAGTCATCCTTGAGAAGCTACCAGTTGCTCAGCTACTTCAGAATTTCCAAACATTTTATGGAACCCAAGGGCGCATTGCTGTGTTTACAAGTGCCCACCACTAGTCTGTATCCTGAGCTGGATGAATCCTATCCATACCAGCCCATCCTATTTGTCTAAGATGCATTTGAATATTATCCTCCCCCCTTCATCTTCCTAGTGGTTCTTTTCTTTTGCCTTACCCATTAACATCCTGTATGCACTCCTCTCCCATGTGTGCACATGCTTTTCCCAACTCACCTTCGAATAGATCATTCTAATTATATTTGGTGAAGTGTACGTGTTACGAAGCTCCTAAGAATGCCTTGCAGTTCAGAAACAATGCTTTGTTACTGAACAACTGTTTTATTTATACAGTACATCGCAAGTATCATATATTTGCTTGGAACATACTCCAAAGATCGTAGTAAGTCCCTGGGGCTGTAACTAATCTCCATGGTTTATTGAACTGTACAGAAGTAATATACTTTTCATGTTTATATACAATAAAGTATAATGTTTTCTTAAAGAAAATTGCTTGGTGGCTAGATAGATTGTGTGTTCATTTTGCTATATAGTATGTTCCTTGATTTCAGTTTTGCCTTTGTTTTAGGAGATGCCCAGCAGCCACCGTCTCCTGCACAACCATTACATTCAGCCTCAGAGTTTTTGCCGGGTCCAATATACAATTTAGCACAGTCAGGACCTCTTGTGGCAGGTAAAAAGAAAGTAAAGCTATCCCTGTGACAGGCTCTGGCAGCCCATAGGGTTGTGAGATGTTCAGGTTCCCACATTTTCTAGACAGTTGGCTTATAGATGGTGGTAAGGTTGCCACCCCTGTGTGCTGGCTGCCCTTTAACCCCAAGAGTATTCCTGGTTCTCATTTTTGTTAGAGACCGAGTCTGGCTGGGATTAGGTAAATTGAAAAAAAAAATCCACCTCATCAGGATTTGATCCCGTGACCTTCCGACTTGTAACATATTGCCTCAACCAACTATGCTACCATGTGCCCCTTCTTGTGGCAGGTGAAACTATAAATATAGGAACCCATTTTAGGCATATTCTTTGTAGAGTGTAGTTGATGTGTTACATGGAATACAAATCCTATGCCAGATAGTCATCATATAAATCCTGTTGTAAGCCATGATATCACAAATGCTACGCAACAGTAATATCTACTAATATAAACAAAGACAAATCGATACTGATGTATCACCATTCGTTTATTGTGCAAAGGTGTTCCGCTACTTGTTTTGACCTTCAAGATGTCATTGTCAGGCATACTTATAAGAATTCAGTCTTAGTTCTTCAGTTGTATTTTAATATGGATCAATATTATTACAATTTGTTTTATTTCTGATAGTGAATATTACCTAATTGTTAAATATGGCTAATAAATATACACTAGAAATACTATAGAGTATTTGTAGTCTGCATTTATTAGGTATATTTAACAATAAACTAGTGTTTGCTATTAAAAATAAAGCAAATTGTAATAATATGTGTCCATATTAAAATACAATTCAAGAACTGAGACAGAATTCTTGTAAGCACACCTGACTGTCATCTCTTGAAGGTCAAAACTGTAATTTCACTAGGAATGGAAGTGAAGAGAGAGAGGGCAAAGAAAACTCTAAAGTTAGCCCAGACTCAACATTTGAACAATGTCCTTAAGAGATTTAATATTCCTAATGAGACTAAACCACTTAGTCATCCAATAGAACCAAATAGCAAATTGAAACAGTTGCCTAAATCAGATAAATCGATGGAGAATCTAGATGATGTGCCATATCAACGAGCTGTAGGTTCAGTGATGTATTTAGCGGTATGCACGCGCCCTGATATGTCTTTTGCTATGACTTACTTGAGCCAATTAAACACTTGTTTCATGAGAGAGCACTGGGTTTTGTTAAAAAGAGTTCTAAAGTACCTAAATACTACACAGGATCTGAGTATTGTATATTCTCAGAATAATGATCAATTGGAAGGTTTTTCCGATGCAGGCTGGGGTGGAAATTTAGATCGTAGATCCTTTAGTGGATCTGTGTTCAAACTATCAGGAGCAGCTATCAGTTGGCGATGTAAAAAACAAATGGCTGTAGCTCTGTCAACCACAGAAGCAGAATATATGGCATTATCAGAGACCGCAAAAGAAGGCCATTTTCTTGAGAAAATTATGGTTTGAAATATGTAACAAGGAAACCACTATTCCTGTATCTTGTGATAATTGTGGTGCTTTAACCATAGCGAAAAATCCTGTCAATAATGACCGAACAAAACATATTGACACAAGAGTTCATTTTGTAAGAGAGAGGGTTGAATCAAAGGAATTGTCAGTACATTACATTCCTGGAAATCAGTTAGTCGCTGATGATTGCATGAGAGGTTTAAATGTACGGAAACATACTGATTTTATTAATTCACTTGGATTGTGCTAAGAATAATGTTTCCAAATGATGTTCTAAATAATAATTTTTTGATCTATTGATTAATGGATAAGTATTTTTTAAACTCCCAAAATTGTTTAAGGGGGAGTGTTATGTTGGCAACTCTCTAATGTTAAAATATAATGCTAGAGTTGGCAACATCGTAACAGAAAAACTTTGCACAATTAAAGAATGGTGATATATTAGTATTGATTTGTCTTTGTTTACATTCGTAGATGTTGTGTGGACGGCCTCATTTGTGATACCCCAGATAGTGCTGCCTAAAATCTATGTGCACCTTACAGTCAGAAAGTATAGCAGCTCTTTCACCTAAAATTTTACCTCTTAATTTCTGGGTGTATATTGTAGCCCAGAGAATACTGTAGGTTAAATCGTGCACAAAGAAAATATTAACGATGAATAAATTTTCACTCCCTGTTAGGCTGTGGTGTAGCTCAGGTAAAGTCACCAGCTTCCCACCATGGCAGCCTGGGTTTGAACCCAAGTCAGGTCATGTGGGATTTGAGATGAACAAAGTGGCACTGGAGCAATTTTTGCTGAGTACTTTGGTTTTCCGTGTCAATTCTCATTCCACCAACTGCTCCACACTTATCATCTGACATCTGGGTCTGGTACAGTAGTACGTACAAATAGTTGCCGACGTATTAAGTGGTCTCACCCCACCCCAAGAAACTAAAGTAAAAGCTAACATCACTTGCTCTTTATTATATATAAAAATACATAAATTTGTGTAACTGCCCTCCCCACAATATTGAAACTGCTGATCCATGGGGATTAATGAGAGAAATCCAGCACATATACCCTTGTTGGTGCCTGAATATGCGAGTAGTCTGAACTTTGCTTCTGCTGATGATTATGGTCTTAGAGTATGTGGCTCCCCTCCCTGCTTAGGAGTCGCAACTCTTAGCTTAAGAAATCATAATTTTATGCTTTTTTTTCCAGTCCTAGCACTTTGTTCAAGGATTGCCAGACTGTTCATAAAAATTAAAATGGCCACTAAGTCATTTTACAAAGAAGTCCTAGAAAAAGAAACACATGGCATCAGTATTGTGTTTTACTCAACTGATCACTACCTTTGACTCTTGTAATATGCGACACGTATGTAAGGCACGTGGGAATAACTTTTTCAGTTCGGAATGAAATCGAGGCAAAAATTTGGAAAGCTTTTGAGAATGAGCATTTTTTCTGCTAGACCAATTTTTTTCCAATGTAATAGTTTATAGCATTGGCCACATTTTCACAGTGCTCTAAGTGTACTACCATATTTACCTGAATGGAAAATAACCTTGCACTATAAACGTGTGAGAGAACATTAATACTGGGAACCATGGTATACATGAAATGTATTGAGTTAGTTTCCTCTGTTCATGATTACTATTGCCTGTCTGAGCTTCATTGTCTTCACAGTTTCCATTTTGTCTCATATTCACTACATAACACACTCATTCAGAACTCTTTCAGACTGCCATCCATTTCATCAGATATACAACACTTTTAAATCCTCAGAATAACATTTGTGAAGAGATGGTGCCACAGTCTTGATCACAGGCACAGTGGTTTTATGCTGGGTTGCTGTATTGTCCGTTTGGTTTCAGAATGTGTTACCCTACAAAGAGCCATTTGGAATACAGTTATTTAAAATGTTTGATGAAAGGTATATTGTACTAGAATGTGTAATTATAAATTCATCCCCAGATTTTCTGCGAAGTAGTGGGTCTGGAATGGGGTCCACTCAGCCTCATGATGACAATTGAGGAGCTATTCCAAGAAAATGGCGGTTCTAGTCTAGAAAACCGAGATTAACGGCCATGGTGATCCATTGCGTTGACCATGTGACACCCTCTATCTGCAAAAGTTGGCACTAACTTCACCGACAAGCGGCAGCTGCTCTGTCGGTATAGTTTGCTTGTGGACTGCAGAGCACGGATTTTGTTTTCGTTTGTTCCCTCCAGGTATGGCAGTGTGAATCACAGACCTGGCATCTGGTGTTAAAAGTGTTCTTCAGTTGCATCTGACACAAGCATCCCTTGTTTTTTCGACAGTGCTCATGGTCTTCTGTTCCATGCAACCTGTAAGCATTCCCCCATTAGTTTGTTTAGTTACCAGTCCCATGGACACGTGATTATTAGCCCCATGAGCAGCTGAATCTTAAACACAGTTCTTTCAGATAAGTGTCTGCCACCATGGTCAACATTGCAGTCATTTGTAGCGATTTGTTGCGTAATATTTTTATAACAGATTTTGCACCTACATCGTTGATGGTATAATTGGATGGCATTAAAATACACTAGCATTTTCTTGAAAATGGCCAAAAACTTGGCCCTCTGTCATTTCTGCACACTATTCAGAGCTGGATTTAAAATTTCAGGCCTGTCATTGAGTAATGGTGTTGCACGAGACCGACATTCTGTCCTATCTTGAATCCATACCAAGTGAAGTCTTCGCATAGAATTGGCAACTTTGGTTACTGTTGTTTTCGCCTTCAGAGATTTGCTGTGGAAGATGCAGTATTTTCTTGCCATTTCACACTTGTTTCTTCGTTCTGCATGTTTAAGCTGTGTAGTCTTGAAGTATGAACCGTAACTGCAGAGCTTGACACTTTTTGACATGGTATTCCGTAATACTTCTTTTCTTGACTTGATGTGCCATTTTTATATTGAGTGACACATTAGGACAGTGTCTCATGATATAAGTCAGTGAATTACCTTTTTTGTTTCATAACTTTGGTTGTATTCAGGTAACCTGAAAGCAGTTCATGGCTTCTGGCTTTGAAACACATTTGTCTCTCACTTGATACTGTTACATAGTACAGTAGTGGGAATAAGTGATCCTTGGTATGTTCTGTGCTTTGAACAAGCTAAAAGCTTAAAACAGATTAAAAAAAGTCTTTATATATATTTCAACTTCATCATGAAGACCCGTAGATTTGTAACCTATGAAGGGGAGAACTTAGCTTCTATTTTTGCAAGTATCATGATCCATTTTGACATTGACCCCCAAGAGTGAGGCAAAAATACTGATCAGAAAATTCATAGAATTCAAGAATGAGAAATTTATGTTCAAATTTAGATCAAGAATTTTTCTTGGTTCAGTCCCAAAATCTTGGAGACCCACACATGCCTAATACATGTTGTTTATGTGCTTAAAAGTGTCTGTATTTCCATGGAAGTTTGGCTCAGTAGGACCACTTGACTTGTATTCAGTCTCAACCAGAACACCAGCTCCCTACTGCAAATTTTCATGGTTTCCCCAGTTCAAGAGATTACCTAAACAAGTTGATCCATTCCTTGTGAGGCTTTAGAAGCAGGAACTTGAATGTTGTTGTAATGCCACTCAGGTCCTGGGGCCCGGAATACAACAATCCCAGGCCTCCTTGGCGCTGGACTTCCTAAGCTCACTCAAGAGCAGCAGGAGGCAGTAACCCGTGCCAAGAAGTATGCCATGGAACAGAGCATTAAGATGGTGCTTATGAAACAGACACTTGCACATCAGCAGCTGGTGAGTTTTGTCTTTGTGCTAATACATTTCAATGAGACTGTGAAACAGGCTCTCAACCCTTCATGGGCAGTTGCAGAATAATCTGCATGATAAAGTGTAATCTACTAGGTAGCTGTCAGATACGACCACAAATTCATATTTACCAGTGTTATTAAATTAAGTTCACAAATGTGACAGTAATAGTTCGTGATGTCTCTTTAGCCCTACTTCTTCAGGAGAATTGTATTTTAATAGTGTGGACACCTGGTCAGAGAATATTTCCTTTTTGGCAGTTGTCAGCTCATGGTGCTGAGTGGCTTTGTTTACTGGTAGATGAGCAAGCATGGCTACATGTGTAAATACAAGAGCTATTCAGAAAGTAACCTCCCATGAGCATTTAATAGAACAAGCAATAAGAGAAAAAAATTATTACATATAAAAAATACATACATAAGCTACTTCTCAACATAGGCATCGCGAATAAGTTTTTGTATGCCTGTATCAAAGAAGTTCTTCTGCCTCTGAGCTCAGCCACGTTTTGACACCTTCCATCAACTCTTCATTATTGTTGCAGAGCTGTGATCCCAACCAGTTCTTCGGGTAGGCAAACAGGTGGTAGTTGCTTGGAGCAAGAGCAGGGCTCTGAGGAAGGTGGTCAAACAACTCCCAGTTGAAATGCTCCAGCAGTGCTCAAGTGTGAGCAGCTGTATGCGAGCTTGTGTTGGCATGAAGGAGCAGTGCACTGGTTATCAGTATTCCATACCTTTTGTTCTGAATGGCTGACCCTATGCCATTTCATTAGTGTTTCACAATACACTTCTGATGTTATTGTGGTACCTTATTGCATGAATTCCACCATCAGCACTCCTGTCCAAGAAAACAGTTGCCATCAGCTTTCTGGCAGACATTTTTTAAAATTTTTGGCTTGTTTGGTGAATGTGTGTGCATCCACAGTTTTAACTGCTCTTTGGTTTCAGCTTTAAAAATTAAACCCAGGTTTCTTCATTTCTTCACCTGTTACCCATACAAGTGATTGAGGTATTCATCCCCATCTTTGTGGTATTGCTCAAAAAAAAAAAAAAGTAAAGCTGAAGCCATTCTCTGCATTTTGTGCACACGAATGAGCATTTGTGGAATCCATCTTTCCCAAAACTTGCGATAGCCTAGCGTGTATTAATCTCTTAGAGAACAGTGCATCAGATTTGTGGAAGTTTGCGTGAAACTTCTGAAAGTCTTTCACAAATTTTGCAGGACACGTCATAACTCTGTAGAGACAAGAAAAACACTAAGGGACCAGTTATGTGATTGTTTACTAGGCAGTGAGTCATGTGGCTCTACCTCGCATGCATTAGTTGCCTAAAATAAACAGAGGTTACTTCCTGAATAGCCTTTTACTAGTGAGAGTGTTGGAGACTGTTTAAGTGCTGGGAGTGAAACTGGTACTGAGACACCGTCTGGTCGTGCTGAAAATGATGATGAATATTCAGACTTGATTCTACATGTAACAGCAGTAAAGGTTTAAAGAATGTTAGTGATGGTGATAGAGGGGATACATAAGGGGCTTCAGTGACTGGCCAGTGGGCCTTTGCTGCCTCTGCCTCATGTTGAGAAACTAAACGCACAGAATATTTTCAGCTTTCTTTTTTCTTAATTTTCTGCATATTGTCAGAAATATTTAGGGGTTGCCATCAACCATGAGAATAAGGTTGAGTGAGTGAGCTGTACTGTTTCCTTTACCATAAGTATGGAGCAGAGGCTATTTTCAACCTGATGGGTTGCTTGTATTCCATTTTTAGTAATATTTTTGTTATTATTTTGAAATTTGTTTTGCCCGTGATGGCAGTGAAAACAGGATGAGAGATTTTTAAAGAGATTGTATTCACATCTGATTCTAAAATAAGGGTAGATGAAAGTAAAGTGGCCTTGGTAGCTTTCAAGATGTACAACAAAGTGAAACCAAAATTTTGCATCAGAATTTTTCATTGTGAGAATTCTAGAAAGGCTGTGTGTGATTTTATAATGTATACTGGGGGGGTGGATGCAATCCCTAATAGCAGCCCACAGAAGAATGCACGGCAGCAAAACTGGTGATGGATACACACAATCAGTATAGCTATTAGCATGTGCTGTGATGGGTATTACAGCAGTCCAGAGCTTTTGAAGGGATTGTTGAAACCAATGATGTGTATCACTAGGAGTGTCAGTCCTTCTTGAAATGAAATGCTGCTGGTGTTGGCTAAGAAGGATTATAAGAAAATGAAAATATGGAAAGATAAAAAGATGCAGTAACAAATATACCATCAAAATATGCCACCAACCCAAAAGCCAAATGTCTATGGACTGCAGAGAAGCACATGGATGAAACGGATAGAACTGGCCACCAGTTTGTCAGATTATGAGGTAGATGAGAAAAGGGATATAGGAAGATGTTCTTTTGGATCCTTGGTAGCAGTTGTTAACTCATAGTTACTACACTCATCCTTTGAGGAGCAACATCGCAACCAGTGTAAACACTTCAGACAGTCTTGTTGAGGCAGTAGTACATGAACAGGTGACTGCAGGAGGCATGAGGAAGAGGAAGTGTGAAAAGTCATACAAATGACCACCAGAGAAATGGCTAAACTGGAAACAGTGAGTCTTCAAGAAAGAGGAAGAGGTTCAGTGATGTGTGTTGTATGCTGCAAAGGAACTAAGAAAGGATAAATTTAATTTCTTTACATGCATATAGAAAGCATTGAATCATACATTATTCCTACTGTAAAAAGTATATGAAAATTTGTATTTTTAGACCCAAGAATATCAGCCATGATACGCCTACTCGATGGAAAATAATGGTTAATAACTGATAATGTGCCATGTAACCCACCATACAGCAGGAGCACTTATTTTCAACCATCGATTTGTCATGGGTTTGATGTCTCTTGATTTCACTTAAACTTCTGCTGCTAAGCCACACTTTTCTGCTGTGTTACTTTCCAGTTATGCTGTTGAAATTATTGCAGTTGAGAGACTGATATGGAGGACTATTAACATGTTTAACATAATTGCTTGCAGCGAGAAAAGAAAGGGTGCTATTTAAAAGTGAACATGATAATTTTGCAGTGCATAGTGAAACCAGCAAGATTAATTGTGAATACATTCTAGCATGTAACCTTACCTGGACAGTGTTGTCACATCATTACTGGAGAATGATGGCTTGTCTAAATTACGAAAAATGAACACAGTACTCTGCATTTTCTGAGGATTTTAAGTCCATTGGTCATACAGTATATTTGTGCTGTGACTATTCCTGCTGGGGAAACTGTGCAGTAGTTAATGTGCAACCATGTAAGTGCTGTTAACTTATTGTTCAGATGATTAAGTCAGCAGGGGTTTAAGATGAACAAATCACATAGCATGCATTGAGAAAACAAATGCAATTTAAGTGGTTTGAAATCCTGAAGGAGGATTCCCTTTTGTCACTCAGATACAATGTTTAGCAAAAGCCATGTGTGTATTTTGGCATTGTAATTCATTCTCAGTTTAGAGAGAGAGAGGAATCATCCTTGTTCATTAGTATGTAAGATATTAATAAAATATTGGTAGTAGTTAAATTTGAATATGTATCTTACTAGCAGTTATTTTGGTTGAGGAGAATGGATTTCTGCAAATGACACTAGAGCTGTCCCCTAACAAGGCAACAGTTGCATTCCCAAGTGTGAACTTATTTGCTTACAGTTATAGCACACCTTTTGTTTTGCTGTGTTTAATTGTAATATTAATTTTAATATTCATTTGAACCATTTGCAATTTTTTTTTTCTGTTTTTAGGTAGATAATTTAATCATCATTCAGTGTTTGCCCCCCAAAAATTAAATACAGAACGTGAAATCCGTGTAACTTTGGATGCATAAAAATTATCTGTAGATGCTTCATTTTTACTGAATTATAAGTTGGGAATGGTGTGAAAGTTTTATGCTATAATTTATTTGTTCTCAAATTTGATCACTCCAGGAACGCCTGTCTTACTGGAGATTTGAGTATAAGAGGCCCCATCTAAAATGAAGTATTTTGCTTGAGAACTTCCTTCTGTCCTTCCTGTTGTAGGCACACTGCTAAACATTGTGTGGTGTACCACAAATTGTTTCTCAGCTATGAAGGAATAACAGAAGTGGCGGTATACAGCTGAGCTTAGACTGCCGCTAATGTAATTGTTTCATGTGAATTTGCTTCATTGGTATAGTAAATATATTATTATACAGCTTTCTGGTGAATCCACTGAAGAAAGGACAATTTGGGTACCATTCATGTAATAGATACTGCTTATTTACAGCAAAGTTGTACTGCATTTGGATAAACATAAACTTGTACAGTGGAATAGCTATTTAATGCTTCTGGTTTTCAGTTTTCTTTCATTTAATGTTCAGTTTCAGTGATCCCAAGTCAAAAATCTCATTGTTAAATTTTCTTCATGTAAAGTTTTCAAATCCATGGTCCGCAAAGAAGCCTTAAATGGGGATTCCACTGTATTATGCAGAAGCATGAACATGCTACCAATTTTAACACATTTATGGCAGGAGGGCATTTTCCGGCTAGTGAAAACAATGCTATAGCCATTAGTAGCAAATAAAGTATTTTTGTGCCATGCCAGCTTGAAAACTTGTGGTTCATTTCTTCATAGATATAATGGCAGACATTATTACAATATGTTAAACAAGAATCAGTGGAAACAAAATTTAAGTGAGACAAGATTTCAGTACTTCAGGAGCTGTTAGGAAAGCAACTGAGGAGTGCTCAAAGAATTGTTTCAGTTGGTATCTTTCTTTCCAAGACTGTATATACAAGGGTTGGACAAACTAATGGAAACACTACAGATACTGTATATATTTCTTTATTAATATGGTGTTGGACCATCTTTTGCCTTCAGTACAGCCGCAGTCCTTTTTGGAATGGACTCGTACAAGTTTTGAACGGTCTCTAGTGGAATTTTGTGCCGTTCTTCATGAATAACATCTTCAAGTTGCTTTAGAGATGCTGGAGATGGGAAACTGTTCCTCATTCTAAGCCTTCAAAACTGACCAGAGTGGTTCACTGATGATGATCAGATCTAATGATTGTGCTGGCCAGAGATGTTGAAGTTCACCTTCATGCTTTCCAAACCATGACCGAACAGTTCTAGCTGTGAATGGGAGCATTGGTGTCTTGGAAAAGTGAATCGTTGATCGGAAATGTCTAGATCATGGGATGCACGTGGTTACCCAACCTATCCATGTATTTCCTTGCAGTAATTTGGGCATGAAGGGTAATAATGGGGCCAAGGGAATGCCATGCTATTGCAGCCCAAACTGGCACAGAATCTCCTTTGTGTTTCACTGTTGGAACCAGACATACCAGGTTGTAGCCTTTTTTTTGGGGGGGGGGGCTGTTCTCCAAAACTTTTCTTGGTGTAGGGAACAGCTTGAAGAATGACTCGCCTGCCCATGTCATACACGTGTTTGCATTTGTCTGATGTCCAGGTTTATGGCTGTGACACCATCATTTATGCATCTGAACATTACTTTCAGTAATCAGAGGTTTAGCAATGGCAGGTGTACTATGGCTGTTGGATGTGACAAGCTCATGTTGGGCACTTTTTATGGAAACGGTCTTCAAGATCTGTTCATTTCTGCTGTCACCTGTGCTGCAATAGTTGTGTGATTTTTCAAAACAATCTTTCTCAGTCTATTACTGTCTTTTTCTGTCAATTTTTGCCCACTGTTCCTCTTTGCTGATGATGTCTTCCAATGATTCATATATGCCAATATAACCTTAGAAACTGTCACTCTTGATACCCCTAATAATGTGTCAGCTTTTGTTGCAGATGCTCCATCTAAGCGCGCACCAACAATCTGTCCTCTTTCAAAATTGGACAGGTCTTCCATTTTCCAATTCTTTGAAGGGACTATCAACACAATCAATAATGCATTGACATGAGCACTGTAGAGTGTAAAGAGACAAAGAAGAACATTCAGTGTTGCCAACTGAAGTTCTTTCAGTGTGGCCAGTGCAAACAAATTCTGTTCCTCAATTTCTTAGTATTTCCATTACTTCATTTACCCCCTGTATGTAGGAATGTGAACAGAATATATCAGTAATGATTATGTTGGTTTAACTTTTATTGTCTAGGAACATGGGTTTTAAATCTACTTGCACCAGAAGGGTGGTGGCCATACTTTACTTGGGGAGTAGCTGTTTATCAGTGGGGGAAAGAGGATTTAAAATCTCCTGCTCAAGATGTCTGGTGACTGGCTGGAATTTGTAATGCACAAACCCTCAAAGGGTTTACAAGTCTGATATAGGTTTAAGAATGGTTCATACAGCATATTTTGCAAAAAATGCCCTCTTGTGCACATAGGCGGGTATCTGGCTCCCTATGTGTGAATGTGATAAAATATATTCTTTTCCAGGAAGAATGTGTGTGTTTACATATTTTAAAGTTTCAAATAATAAATATTTGTTTTTCTTTTCATTGTCGTGTTGTTCTCCAGCAAGCTAAGTCGTTCCAGCGGCATCAAGCCATAGCGTTGATGTGCAGGTTAGTGTTCCTCGTATCTGTACATTTAGTGGGTGGAGATGTTGTTGTATGTCCTGTTCCCAGGTGGGATGCTGGTAGCTGGCGGGCCAGATGGGGCCTCAAGGTGAAGTATTGTTGTGTCTGTCTGTTTCCCACATTGAGGAGCAAAAACCAAAAGGGTGACACTTGTCTCTTGTTGCAGCAAATGGCTAGTCAAAGGAGTCAGGTTCAAAGACAACAGGCCCTCGCCCTCATGTGCAGGTTAGCAGACTCACAAAACTTCCATCTTAACAGTTCCTCACATGTCACAGCTTCAGCATGTATGTGTGAATGTGGTGGCTCATGTCCTTGAATGCTGTCTCTAGTTTTGTTTGTGTAAGAAGCAGAAATGTAAAATCAGAGTTTTACTTTTCACAGATATGTGTGATATATATGTACCTCAGATATTTTGTTGCCATCTGTACTGTCCATGCTGAAAGAAAAGAAAGAAAGCCTCAGGTTACCTCCACAATTTAGCCTAATATGGGGTCAGTGTATGCATGTGATCTGGCAGTATTCATGAAAGGAAGTTTTTTTGTGCACAAAAGATATTATTTATTTAATTGTATTCAGTGTGGGTTGGTAGTGTTATGATGCAGCAGTTGGAACCCCAGCTTCATATTTTGGAGGTCCCTGGTTGAGATCTTGTTTCAGATACAAAATCCACTGACCTGGAGGTATTTTTGCTTTTCTGCGTCACCCCAAAAATATGTTGGGACTGTGTCGTGAAATACAAGAGACCACTTCTTATGTATCCATTACCACCCTGTCAAATTTGTTTCATTACTTTGTAATGTATAGTAGCAATAATATGATCAGTTTTATCTTAAAACTCAGTTTAATAATATGGCAGTCCTACTGTTATAACTTTACCAAATAACAGATAAAGAAAAGCATTATAGAAATATAGGAAGGCCATGCTTTTTCTGTTTTTGCTGGATCTCTTTACCAATTGCTGTAAAGCTGGGATTACCAGGTTGCTTAATAAAATTTAAATAATGCCATAAAATATACATTAGTGCCTCAGATAATAAAAAATAATTGAAAATATAATACTCTGCATGAGTGTGACATTTCTAACATATATATATATATATACACACACAGTAGGAAGACATACTTGGACATTTTGCAGATTGAATCATGGTAGTCACAACAGAATTTACTTTGTCAGTTCATTCACTTGTGAGGAAAAGTTTAATGTTTTGTTCCCCCCCCCCAATTCTTTATTTTCTTTTCTGTGGGCAATATAATGTGAAATTGGTTTGTGACTGAGCTCTCACAGTGTAGTGAGGTGTCAATAAAATATGGTCTAACAAAGGGTTTATTGATTTTTGGAACTGTATATTGTTGTACAGGTTAGCATCATAATAATGAAGCCAGTGGTTGGCTGACTAGATACAAAACATTTTATAAGTGTAGTAAACCCATAGTTCTTTCTTCAGGGTTATAACGCTCTGTAGTTTGTTGAAAGACAGCCATTTCAGAGGATTTTGTTGTCTCCATCTTGGGTGTTGAAGAATAAACCAAGCAAGAAACCAGTAGGCAGCAAGTGGTGCTTGTTGTGCTTGCTGCCCCTTAAACCCGGAAGGAGGTGATCTGTTTCTCAGAAACATCAGTTGACTTTCAACAGACTATACAGCATTGTATTCCAGAAGGTAGAAGTCATCATGACCACTGATGGGAGGACCTTAAATCCTATGTAGTAAAGTAAGTCAGGATATAGTTGAGCAAGGTAAAGCTCTCGTGAAAGATGTCTGATAACTATGTTCTGTTGAATTTATAATCCTTTTTATTTCTAACCACATGTAATGAAACAAAGCACAGTTGTACTAGGAGGTGAGCTTTTTAGTCATAGACTCTTCGTAAGTCATGTATACTGCTGCATTTTAAATTAATTCCTTGTGACTAGTTCTAAACTTTTAACTTCAGAATCCCATTGTCCTCCAAAAATTTTGATGGAACTCTGAATGCAGGTAAAAAGCATAGGGTTACAAAAGCAACATACGAGTTTTTGATTGCCTATGAAAGTACAGTATTATGAAATTAGTAGGAGGTAAATTTTTCTTTTTCTAATAAATTCACTATATTCACTTAAAGGGCTTAAAAGTGAAACATGGAAGTATCTATAATTGTTGAAAAATGAACAGATTAGAATTTAACAGTTTTCTATAACCAACAAGATCCTACCAGTGAAAACAGGTTTCACACCATGTATATTTTTATACAGGGAGGCAATTTGGTGGCTGTGGTAGGGTGGCCCTACAGCATCAGTTGCTGTGTTTTCTCCTTGGTGAACTGTGACAGAGTGAGTTCGCTGAAATGTAGATTACTGGCTTCTTAGCATATGTGCCATATATATATCAGAATTAATTTTATATGCATGAAACACATGATCCATAATCCACCTCATACTTAGAGTGCACCAAGCATTAACATGTAATTACAGGGTGAAACTCCATGTGTATGATGTTTAATTCCTATATTGGAATATGGGTTTTGTGTTCACGTGTCTAGTCAAATGAAACCAAGCCTTGGTTGAGAAGGTTGTCACTCAGAATCCATTATGAACTGATCCCAGTTATTGAAACTGATGGATCACATGGTTCAAAAGAGTTAAAAAGTTGGGTCATGTGAGGCAAGCTGCAATATTGTCCAACTTATTTGTGTTAATAGTCAGTGTTTATTGATAGGATTTTGAATAATGTTTCTGTGGGGAACTAGAACCCTGTGAGAACATTTTTCTGACACTCCCAGGCAAAGTACACTTCACAAAATCATATAAAACAGTCAGTGCTCTAGTGTAGACTTTTCTGTGTCCAATACAGAGTGAATCTTATTTTAAACACAGTAAAAATGATTGAATCTGGTGCTTTGCAGTGCCACAGTTATGCACCTCTTTCAGCCACGTGATCCAATAATTTCTATAGTTTATATCTTCACAGTAGGGACCATAATCCCAAGTTGACATATTTTCTTGGTGTTACTTGAATATGCAACAGAACACAAAATATGTTATACTAGACAAGATGATTGGTGCACCATGAGTGCTGTTAGGATACTAGACAAGATGATTGGTGCACCATGAGTGCTGTTAGGATTTTGGGTGCTTTGATTTATGCAGATACAGTTATTTCTAGAAATACATAAGGTAGATGCTGTAGATGGGCTAGTAACTTCACCCTGTGACGTACCTGTAGTCTCACTATCACTGCAGCTGACCGAGTTGGAAAGATGTTTGCTGATGCAGTGTACATGCATAGCAGAATAACTGTGTCCTGTCACAGCCACCAGATACGCTAGCTGTTGTTCAGTGTGTGACTCACAGAATGAACAGATTTTTTTAATGTATGTAAGTGTTGGATACAGCATTATGGACATGAGCTTGAAGATTAGTGTGGAAAAGAAAAATATAAAAACATGTAGATGTTTTTGCAAAGGCTCTTCACAGGAAGACTGTGTTTCCTCACGTAATGATAATATTTCTAATTGGTATTTGTAGCTCGATATAAACACAAGGCATTATGTGCTGATAAAAAAATGGAAGCTTTGTAAAAATAGTTATACACAAAATGTAGAGCAGTAACAATTTTCCAAAGTAATCATTAACAGTTTTGATGTTTTATGTATCTGTCAGACCTCTGATCTCATTTTTACTGTCTTAAACGATTAAACTCAGCCCCAGACAGCTCATTCATCATAATCACTGTCTTCATTATGTGATGCGGTATCATAGGAATTTTGCAAACATATGTGGTAACTTTCATATATTTTACTGCATCTATCAACCCAAAAAAATTACAGAAAAAACAGACCGAAATTAGTTCTACTCAGTAGCCAAAAGTAAAAGTATGTGACAAGTACTTAGCATGTGAAAAATATATGCATCGTAGCCAAAGCAAAGGATCGGCTGTTTAAACATTAAATGTGATTTATGTATTTCATTTAGACATGTTTAAATACATTGATAAATCAAAGTTTGACATTCTAATATTGCCTGGGCCCTGTACTATTTGTAGTTCTTTAAGTATACTCAACTCTCGATTATCCGGGATAATGGTGGGGATGGAAATCATGATTAATCGAAAACCCAGTTAAGACAAATTTTATTAAAAGTAAGACTGTAATACTGTACCTTCATAATACTATAGGCCTACCTGTATTTAAATTTATTCAACTTCATTTTTATGTTATCTCATGGCCTATTTAATACTTTCTTTAATTACACTGGAGTATGAATTAGTTATTTCAATTACAGTGTTAAACAACATCCAACACTTTTTACGAATATTAACACTTAAACAAATGTAATATTTTCATTTGCTTTTTTGCGGCATTTTCCTTTTTACGGATATCCGTACGAAGCCTACGTAATATTAGCTTGTCACTTAATAAACTGTTCTCTTCACTCTCAAGATAGTCTAGTAAGGATTCCAAATGATTAAGAGCAGCACCATGTGATATTTTCTTACTAGCAGCACTGTCCACCTCTTCCTCATTCTCACTTCCCGCTCTTCTGGCTGCACCCCCACTGAACTTACGATTTCATCACTGCTTAACATTTCAAAGCCCGGCTCACACGAGTCGCAGTCAAACCACTCTCTTATAATTTCCTCATTGACTTCTTCTTCACCATGAACTTGGTTAGCCAGTTTTGTCAATTCTATGGCTATCTCATTTTCAGTGAATCCATAGATTTCGTCATCTTCATTAGTGATGAAAGGCATCAGTTTCTTCCATGAATTTTTCAATACAGATGGCTTTACTGTATCCCACGCTGTTGAAATCTCGTATATGGCATATGTGCTTGTTTAGCACAAACTGCTCCTGTTGTTGTTCCCTGTGCCCTTAATTGATTAAACCAGGTCAGCATTGCTGTGTTGAGATCATCATATGTTGATTTTTTCATGTTTTTTCTCCTTCATTCCGCTTGAATTAGAAGACGAAGCAAAGGAAATGAATTGATTCTTTTGTTTTTTCAAATCATGAACAGTTTGTTCTCCAGTACCGTATTGCATTGCTAATTGTTTTAACTAAACCTCTTTTTCCCAGCTGATTGATAATTTCAAGTTTTTGTTGAATACTTAACACAACATGCTTCCTTTTACACCCCGACATTTTGCTAATGCAATTGAAGATTGATACAAAGAGACTAACTGGAGTGGTGTATCTGTCCTTGAAACTTTCCACAAATCCTTGCATTCTTTCACCCCTACCCTAGAACATTGTGTTAGCCTAACGGGGCCAAAAAATGCAGAGCTCAGTTCACACTAGTGCGAAAATAGTGTTACAACTCACCATGTGAAACAAAAGTGAATGAATATTAAACAACATATAAGCCTAAAAAAAAGCCCAGGTTAAGCCGCAAACCGGTTTATCTGCCCCCGGATAATTGAGAGTTGAGTGTATATGTAAAAATTACTTTTTACTTTCCTGGAGAGGCAGAAGTTTGGTTTTATTGCAATTATTTTTTAATCATATAAATCCTTGGTTTACATATCACAATAGTACTGTTTGCCTTACGTTGTGGCGTGTTTATCTTGAATGTTTGGAGAAGTGGCAGGTACCTAACTAAGGTCTGTTCAGGTTCATAGTTTTGAATTGCTTACTTTATTTTAATGTACTTAGGATGCCCCCCCCCCTCCCCAAGTTTTCTTCTGCCAAATTGTGAAAGCCACAAGAGACTGTGACATAAACCACATGAAAACTTCTAAAGCCTCTACCACATATATTTCCATCTGTGGGCATTTGACAGAAAAGAAGTTACATTAAAGTTTCTCACTGTAGGTGTGAATGTGTTGGCATGCACAGAATGAATGTTAATAGTAAAATGGTGTTACTACATTGTACTATGTTTTTAGAATATCATGTACGTTTCTCATGAATATCTGGTGTTGTACCAAGTGACATTTCATATAATCTGAACTGCCCCTATGCTTATAGACTCATTTTAGACCAAAACTTGCTGCTTGCAGCAGCATGGCAGTAGTTCACTGCATGTTTTTTTTTGGTGGGGGGACAGCATAGGTTCTTTCCATGTCTGCAGTTCTAACTCTCTCTACTTAAAGAGAAGTTAAACTATTAATATAAAAAGGCAACACACACATTTTATACAGACCCTTATAATTGACCTCCTCCTACCTTCAGGCATGCATTGCAGTGTGTAAATAAGTTTTGTAAAATTTGGAACTTAGCAAGCAAATTATTACCATGCACTTTGAATGCACCATGACACTGCTGTAATGGTGCTAGTTGAATGTCATGAGGATATGCTTGCTATAGTCATACATTTTGCATGTTTGACATGACCACTAAGGGAGAAACCTCATTGGTTATGAATAGCAGCTTTGGAATTGTCACTCCATTATGCACATTTTGTAGAAGCTAGCTGCAAGGTTGAATTCTTTACTGTATAAAAGTTCATACATGTACGTTGCTTTAGGAGCTTGGGTGACATAGTCGGTATGGCAACTGGCTACGGGCAAGATGACCAAGGAGGTCAGAGTTCAAGACCCAGTAGGTTCACGAATTTTTTCTTCTCTACGTTGCCCACACCGCCTCTGGGGCCCAACCAGCCTCCTATCCAATGGGTATGGGGGGCTCTTTCCCTGGGGTTAAAGTGGCAGTGGCATGAAGCTGACCACTCATCTCCAACTAGTGCTGAGATCAATAAAAATGTGGATCTATACATCCACTCCCCCCATGTGCTTTCATGGCATAGTGCTTACTAGTTAGGCACAGGGGCAACTTTACCTGTGTAGTTGGTTTAGGCACTATACTACAAGCTGGAAGGTCGCATGTTCAAGTCCCGATGAGGCCATTGGATTTTTTTCAATTGACCTAATCCTTCCAGCCATACTATGGCCCTGGGGTCGACTCATCCTCTAACAGAAATGAGTACTAGGAATATTCTTGGGGGTAAAGGGCAGCTGACGCGTAAGGCTGACAACCTTGCTGCCATCTATGAGCCAATTGTCTATAAAATGTGGGAACCTCAACATCTCACAACCCTATGGTCCTCCACGGCCTGTTACAGGGATACCTTTACTTTTTTTTTTTTGCGTTACTTTATACAGGCAACTCTTGTGGGTGTGGATGCAGGTCCCATAGCAGCTTCAGTTTATTCTAGGTGCCTTACCAGTTTGAGTACTGATCCGTACCATGGCTGAATATGTTAAGCTTTTTCTTCATTCGGCACATTCCTCTTGGTGTTCCCCCCCCCCCAAACTAAACCTGTGATCCCCTGCTTTCTAACAAGCATGAATACACATGACCTTGCATGAATTCATTTTTATCGGTATGAACTTTAAACTGCTAGCTAAGTCTTCTTTCTTAACAAGAATTCACATGTGAAAACTTCGCCTTTAAATTATATACTTACTGGAAGAGTAAGGTACTTGGTTCTGAAGATAAAAAATCTAAACAAGCAGAACTTTCCCACACTATCCGATCATTTACACCATGCTTGTTGCCCAGATGACTGACTCATCATATCGGACAAATACAGAACATAACTGTTTGCTCTGTTCATGGTGTTGCTTTCTTTCCTTCTTTAACTTATTGGTCATGTCAGTGCGCAAAATGTAGAAGTATGGAGTCAAGAAAATTCTCATGCCATTCACCAAGTGCTTTCACATAGTGTAAAAGTAGGGATATGGTGTGCTGTAAGTGCATGGTGAATTATTCACCCGAGAGCTTGAGAATGTGTCTTGACAACTTGTTTATATGCTGTGAGGTGTTCTTGAAGGCTGGAGGAGGTCACTTTTATCAGTTATAAAATATTGCAAATTTGTATTGAATTTTTCCAGTTTTGTTTAAGTAGAGATAGTGATTGCTTCGAAGTATATAGGAAAAAGTGGCAATCATAATTTATGATCATGTCATGTACAGTTGTCCTGTATATTTGTAACTTTTTAACACTGAATATCAAAGTGAAGCTTATGAAAGCAAACATAATTTTAAAAAATAAACTTCCAGTTAAATGGATTAATTCTTAAAAATCCTATTTTTATTTAGGACTAATCACTTTGAAAATGCAGGAAATACAATTTGTTTCTGAAATGCTGCATTTTGGACTTCAAAACTAGGCTCTGATCAGTACTTAGCGATTAAATGTAGCATTTTAAAGGTTAACCTTTTAAGCGTGGCAGTCGTTACTCTTACCAAAAGCCTGTACAGATTGGGCGTCAGTTTTCTTTTGCGCAAATATTCTTGTCTGTGCGTGGACTTTGGGGTATATTTGTAGTCATAAAATTAAGGCATTCTCTCTGGGTTTATTTTTTTTATATTTATTTGAAGGATAGTCTATAAGCCAGCCTGTGGCTTATGACTGCAACTCCCTCTAGATCTGAATGTGACAGAATGTTTGCATAGTGCTCCAAAGTGGTTGTATTTCGATTGCAGAGTGATGAAAACGAGATTAAATGGATTATGGATGGTTGAGCACCAAGTGTAACTTGGGTATGACTCCCATTTGTTATGATAAAATGCTGATAAGATCTGATTGCAAATATAAATTCTGTAATGTTAAATTTATAGTTTTCACTAAGTGGCTGTACTACTGAGAACTTCAAATTTACAGTTTTCTGTACATATTGTGTCTGATAGATTACTGAAAAGAAAGCTAGCCTAATACTATGTCAATAGTTTCTCCACACACACCCCCCCTCACACACCGCCATTGGGTTATTTAATGATGCATTCCGTTTGAAGACTACAGCGTCCTGTGAAGGTAATAGATGAACAGTAAATTGGAGAGGATTCAGAAAGATGTGGGCATTGCCGAAACAAAGTACTGTCCTGGCATTTGTTAGGAGTAGCTGAGGAAAACCACAAAGAAACTTTGGTCAGGACAGCTACTGTCCCAGAACCAGTCACATCTAGATTGGCCTGTTTGGTAATAAAAAGAGCTGTGTTAACTTGTGTCAGTGGAGTGATTAGGTATCATAGAAATGAAGGCATAAATAAATCCTGAGAGCAGTGCTGAATTTTTTTTTTTGTGTGTGTGTTCAGAGTAGCTCTGGGATCCACCAAGCCTCCTATCCAGTGACAGTTTGTGGCTCTTTCCCCAAAAAAATAAACCAGACAGAAAGAACATCACTAACCACTTGCTTGGGACTTCAACTTTTTCATGTTGTTTTTTTTTTTATATACATACAAAGCAAGAAGTGATTCAAAATAGAAATTCTGCACCCTGATATGAACATATATTTTAGGGGAAAGGAAGTTCTTACTACAAATGCATGGTACTGTAGGGTAATTATTTTTCTGTTATACTACCATGTGTACAGTTCTGAATCAAGTATATTCTTTGTTATATTAATCCCATAGCGTAGTGTAATACACAGTTGTCAGTTTGTTGAAATAACACACTACCTTAAGTTAATAATCTACCAAATGTAGGATTTGAGGTTCTCACAATGGTGGTTATGAAGACTACTGTCTTATAGAGGTGGGGGAGGGCACTAAGCTGCAAACTGGAAGGTCACGGGTCCAATTCCTGATAAGGTCATAAGATTTTTCAGTTGACCTAATGCTTCCAGCTGCACTAGGTATGGCCCTGGGGTCTACTCACCTTAACAGATATGACTACCACGAATCCTCCTGGGGGTAAAGGGGGGGCCAATGTATAAGGCTCACAACATCACAGCCATTTGTGAGCTGTTTTGTCAAGAAAATGTGGAAGCCTCAATTTCTCAAAACCCTATGGGCCTCCACAGCCTGTTATATGGATAGCTTTAACTTTACTGTTTTTTTTTTTTTTTGGCTGTCTTCTGGGATGTAATGTTGTGTAGTCCACTGAATGTCGGGCAACGTTTGAGGGAAACATACCGCCTCCATCGTTGGGGTTGAATAAGCTGAGCAAGATACCAGCATGAAAGCCGGTGGCAAGCAGAGTAAGCAGGTAGCTGGAAATTTCTGATTATGTAGGAAGCAGGAAGAAATTGGAAGAGTGGGCCCCAGTTTCCATCAGTTTGCCTGTGGGACATAATGAAACTGCTGGACTTTCACTCAACCACCTTACTAACCAGTAGGAGACAAGAATAGGAGTTTGGGATGGCGGGGAATTTTGGTACCCTGCCCCACCTATACACTTTTCCCTGTTGTTTTGCTAGACCAGCAAAACTGCCCATTTTCAGGGTTATCCTGAACTCCTCTTCTTATCTCTGTTTGCTTGGTGGTAGTGTGAGAGTGCATTGGTGTCATTGTATCCCATGGGTAAGCCAATGGTAACTGGGGACCACACTTATGTTTCCCTCCTGCTTCCTATGTATGAAATTTCAAGCTAGCTGATTACTGTGCTTGCTATCTGCTTTCATGTTGGTATCTTGCTTGGCTTATTTGTTCATTCGGCAGTCATGTGAGAACCCCGCAATTTCATTGTATCGCATGGGTAAGCCAATGGTAACTGGGGACCACACTTCCATTTCCCTCCTGCTTCCTATGTAATCTGAAATTTCCAGCTAGCTGATTACTTGTACTCTGCTTGCCACCTGCTTTCACGGTGATATCATGCTCGGCTTATTCGACCCTAAAGATGGCATCAGCGTGTTCTTACGAAACGTCAGTTGACTCTCAGCAGACTACAAGGCACTATATTCTGGAAAATAGTACTCCTCGATCTACCTTGTACTTCTGAGACTAGCTAAAAATGAGTTGTCATAGATTGACAAAGAAATCATATACAAAACAGTCCCTGTTTTGTGAGATTTGAGGTGCTCACAGTGTTGATAATTGCTTTGTTCTGAAATCTGAAGCCGTGCAGTCTGGTAGACATTATGAAACGTCAGTAAGCTGCTACTATAATACGTGACATCATGTCCCAGAAGACAGTACTGACCGCTTGAGAGTTTGAATTTATGATTTTTTCTATAGTGAATTTTGGAACTTTCCATTATAATGAATATCTTGTTATAATGTCATTAGTTTAAATTGCAGGTAGATTGATATATATATATTTTTCCATGTTTACTGCAGAAATGGAAAGCAACGTTTTGGTCTATCTGAGCCTGAAGGAATCCAGTTTTGTTTAAAATTAAGGGAAGCAGAATTTCGTGTAAATATAAAACTGAATTGAGATCAGCAATGTCTTATCAATTCTGAAGAAAGAATTGGAGGACCAGGAGTACACATCTTTCCAAGAATACAGACTTGTAGAAACAGAAGAATCTTATGTTCTAAGGACTTGCTTTGTTGCCAGTTGTCTGTATATCTCTTATATTAATTCCCCTTCTTTAGAAAAGCACTGTTTGACATCCGTCTAATTTCCATCTTGCGAAGTTCAGAATTTGTGTACAATTTCGATGATGTGTCTCTTTTTGCAGGGTATATGTCGGGAGCATAAGCTTTGAACTGAAGGAAGACACAATAAGACAAGCATTTCTGCCGTTTGGTCCAATCAAATCAATCAACATGTCTTGGGACCCAGTGATGCAGAAACATAAAGGATTCGCCTTTGTAGAGTATGAGATTCCGGAGGCTGCACAGCTGTCCCTAGAACAGATGAACGGCGTGATGATCGGGGGAAGAAACATCAAGGTAGAAGTTCCTTATTCGAGCTGTTATCAACAGCTGAACTTCAGTTCTCCATGTTTTTACCATTGTTGGTTGTGACTACAATTGTGCTGACTTGCTAGCTATTATTTCTAATAAATATAGCACATACACAGTAATTTTGTGTTTCTTGGGACAGAATTTATGATAATTGTGTCCATAATCATATATTTGCATTAATTGCATGAAAAGTTTGGAAGTTATTAATATGAAATAAAACTTACAACAGAAATCATAATTTGTGCCCACAGAAATCTCAAGGTCCCTTCTCTTTTTCACTTTCTTTCTTTCTCTGTAATATACCAAATGCCCAGTGGGCACTGAAATTGTATCAGGGTATTGATCATTTAATATTACTGGATATTTTGAGGTCAGTGTGTAAGCAAGTTATTATTATCCCTCAAAGTTTTGTAAATTTTAGTAACATAGACACAATCTTGTGTCACATATATTGTGAAAATTGCCTAAAAATTGGTAAGATTGGTGGTGCAGTCATGTCTTCTGTAAGAATTTCTGTACAATTATGCTTTTGCATTTTCTCAGCCTTTTGGAATATTAAGAATTGTTCCAAAATTGTTACTGTTTTGTATGTTATGAGATTGAGCCAGAATTCTGTGTAGTGCAGTAGCAAGTCCTGAACTTGTCACAGCTGTGGTATTGCAATGGAGAATTTAGGGTCTGCTGAGTTCTCTAACACTACACTTCACACAATACACAGTATGGAATGCAACATGGAAATGTTTTGTCATATGTTTTGTTGTCAGAAACAGTGGAACTCTCCCACAAATGGTTAAAATTGGTGCTACTCTTCCATCATTCTAAGCAACTAATTCAGCCTTTATTTCTTTATTTTTTATTGTGGGGCAAAACATGTAATCCACAAGAATTGCGTTCCCATGAAGCAAAAATTGCGTTGAAGTAGGTGTCAATATATGTACCCCCATCTTCCTTAGTTTTCTATATGTAATATTCTTACCTCATTTCTTACTGACTTCTATCCGGTTGATGTGGCACAAGATAACATGCAGACTACATTTATTCTGGGACAAAAAATGAAAGGGAAAGTAACAACTTCCACAGACATTAAACTTTGGAGTAAATTTGTTTAATGAAAATTCTATTTCCATTAGATATTTTAACATCGTGGAAATTAGGTGACAGAGTAAGCAGTTTTGTTTCATTGCTGCAGATTGTAAGTTCTTGTTTGGCAATATAATCGTAGTATGTTACTGTAGTTCGTTTTAAATGATGTGATAGCTTGTTTCTTGTAACAGGTATTACTATCTCGCCTCTCCATTTACTGAAGGGTTACATCTTGCATCAGGTATTTTCTGAACTTAATATTTCTCATCTGCCCCTTGAGTAACAATGTTACTTTAGTTTCTGAACCCCCCCAAAGAACACAAACTTTGTGGACCCAAGTGACTTGTCACTGCTTTCTGCAGTTGCATGTCCCCTGGATCACCTTTGCCTTCTTACTTATCTTTGATTAAGAATATCTCTTCCATAATTGATACACTGTAATCTCTTCTCACCTCTGACCTTCCAGCAGCTGTGCCTACCATTTATGTTACCCTCCTATAATCACTGCTGCCAATATCTCGATATGGGCTTGAGCAAAATTTGAGGCAGCAAATGGCAGTTGATATCACTGTATTATGTAACACATAACAGTATTGGCCACTCATCGTCATGAGAAGTGCATGAAGGCAGCTGTTCGTTTTAGGAAATCTCTTAAGGTTATGTAGTGCCTTTCCTCCCCACCATGGTCATTGTGTTCAGAAATATGCAGTATAGTTCTTTAAACCTAACACTGCTGCGGTCGACATATGTTGATCTCTGAAAAACATGGCATCCTTGTTGCGATTGACAAAACCCGTATTGCGACTATAGAGTTTCGAATCTCAGGTTTCTTTGCTCCAGTCTCATTCAAACTTGGCGGGTGTATAGAGTCATCTATTGGGAACATAATGAAGCATCATTCATTTCAATGGCTGCATTGTTCTGCCCTCTAGTTTAAGAAATGTAAAAGGTTGCATCTTCACACCAAGGCACGCGCTCCATGGTCATGTGATGCGGGTATTTCACAGGGCTAGTAAAAATGGCTTCGTATAGTGCGCGGTGCTTTCTATAATAGTTTTAAATAAAGTTGTGGACTTTGGTCAACATGTGACATAGTGATAAGACTAGGATAGTGAATTATGTACTTTTTTTGGCCATCTTGGACAACCCTGATTTAAATTGACTTTTCCTCTGTGAAAAATACTGAATAATTCAACATTTTTGCAACTTCTGCTGCCTGTTCCCTGTCTGAGGTAAGATTAGTTACATTTTATCACAAATTTTCATATTTTGCACTTGAATTATTTATAAAAGATTTGTTCAAAAGTAATTCAGCACAGAGGGTACTGAAAGTTACTTAACATACTAGCAGCGAAAGGGTTAAGGTATAAATTATATCTTCAAGATTCTTGACCCTTTATTCACTCTGCTGTTTAGTGCAGCGTCTTTTAACTGTGTTTACTGTTCACATGTAACTTCCCACAAGATGTTCCTAATTTTCCGTATACATGGTTTAACTCTGGCATGCCTAGTGTAATGGACCTATTGATTTAAATGCCCTTTATCTGTATCACATTTTACAACACTGCTTACAATATTCATATTTGTAGTTTGTGTTCACTGCAGCAGTGTGGTTAAAACAAATTGTTGGCATTATTGTATGGTTCTTGTTTCACTCTTAGAGGGAGAGTGTAATCTCCAAGCTATATATGATCAGTTGATATATACCGTGATTATCTTTTCTTTTTGAACATTCACACCATGTTTTACTGTTTGTGGGAATGCTGCACTGTAATAAATTAGGTCTTTGTTCATAACCTGTCATTCCCATGAATTTGATGAATCCTAAAAATAAAACCTGTAGTGGTTGTGTTGTAAGCTGTAATTCCAGCCACATAATGCATATTTTCATGTGCAAATTTTATGTCAAGTGATATATGCTACATAAATTGGATTCCATGTTGCTTCCAAGGGAAGGGTAAGCTATGTAGTGGACAATTGTTTGCTTTAATTGTGAACATCCAACCCTGAAAACAGAACCGTGTTTAACTTGAGATGCAGACAAACTTTCCCATTGTCTGTAGAATATCGTTTAAAGGCGTGATAATTACAGTTACCCTCTAATTGGCATGCTGATTTTTGCCTGTGTCCATGTTGTTTCTAAGTGAATTATTATGAAAAGTGTTTCCATATAGCTGAGATAATTTCTTTAATTGTTTCAAAATTTTTCTTTTTTGGCCACATTTAATCTTGGAAGTAATATTTCGTCAGCATATTTTACTTATAAATTGCTCAGTATTCATATTTTTTTTTAAAGAAATTTGTAGCAATAAATGCAATTGTTCCATGATAGCTTCCCTATTCATACTAAAACATCCTTTAATTTAATGTATCATTGTTCATTTTATGTCATTCAACATGATTAAGTTGGCCCCAAATACATTCCTTCTTTCGCAAAGTCTCGTACCTTAGAATATCGTGGCGAGAGCAGAATGAAGCAGGGGCTGTGTGTCTCAGAGACTCGTGATGATAATCGTTGGGGGAGCCAGGGGCAGGGGCTGAGAAGCACCAACTGCGAGGGATGGCCGTGAGTATGAGAGAAGAGCGCACACACGGTAATTTCCACCACTCATAGCTTCAAGTAACAGGTTGTCAGTACAATGTGTGCATTGAAGAGCATACATTATGGACAATACCATTACCTCAAAACAGGTCATGTAATTTTTGTGGTAAAAGTCAAAGTTGCAAACAAAACTTTGTTTAAATGTGGCTTTGCTGTAATTTGGCATTGATATTTGGAGTACTCTTTGTTCGATTATAAACGTTTGAAACTGAAATTGACATGTTTTGGGGTAAACTATAAAGGCAGATCATATATATTCAGAAGTAATGCAGCTTAATATCAGTAATTCCCTTTACAAGATACATGACTCTGTAGTGAAATTTTAAAATACATTTTGTGTCAAACTGTTTGGCTTTATACAAACCATTTTTTTTTTTCAATTACTGATATATGGTGGAACTATCTTATCATTTTACTTGTCTTGCGTTCATTTGTTGAATTGTTTACTGCCTTAGTAAAACATTTCTTTTCAGCTTTTTCTACTCACAGGTTTCCTTGCGCATGTGTCGGGGTCGTTGCGAGGAGTGTCTGCTTTGGCTGTGGAACCGTGGTGCCTGTGGCAATGAATGATGTACCATTTGAGTTAACTCAGCCCATGCTGATTAAATTAAGTTTTGCTATATAAAATCGGGAGTCTCCGTGATGACGTCTCGGAGGCGTACCGACCCATGTCTTAACAGTTTAATTGTCGGTGTCCTACTGCAGGTGGGACGCCCCAGCAACATGCCCCAGGCGCAGTCTGTTATTGATGAGATTACTGAAGAAGCGAAACATTACAATCGGATTTATGTGGCATCTATACATCCAGATCTCACTGAAGAAGACATCAAAAGGTTAGCGTTATTTACATATTCACATGTTGCAGTAAATGTAAATAATATTTTACAGGTAAAGAATTGCCAATTCACTTGCAGTCTTGAAAAATTGCACATGAAATCTTGGAAAATAAACTTAAATTTAATTTTATTAACTACAAATGGCCATTGTGTGGGAAACTCAGTTCCAAAAAGGTTAACTTCATTTTTGTTGTCTTATCGTTTCTAAAAGACCTTCCATTATAATTATAAAATTACAAAATTTGTCTTAAACAGTGTGTTTGAAGCTTTTGGGCCAATCAAGTACTGCAAATTGGCTCCTGGCAGCACTCCAAGTAGACACAAAGGCTACGGTTTCATAGAATATGAGACTCAGCAGGCTGCATTAGAAGCCATCGCCTCGATGAACCTGTTTGATCTTGGAGGCCAATACCTGAGAGTGGGGAGGGCAATTACCCCTCCCAATGCACTGCAGGTGAGGCAACCCAAGGTACTTGAAGATTTTTATTTTCTGTATGAATTTGTTTAATATTGTCCTTAAGTTCAAAGTTGGTTATCATGGTTTTTATTTCTGGCAGTTGTAATTTGTGTCATTCTTATACTCAAACACTGATCACATTCCATAATTCACATTGATTTTGACACATTTTGTACTTTGTGTAGTTGTCAGAATTTGGTCAAACACTGATTCATGTTCCGGGGCACACGGTAGCATGGTTGGTTGAGGGGCTATGCTACAAGCTGGAAGGTCGCAAGTTCAAGTCCCAGTCCCAGTGAGGTCATTGGATTTTTTTCAATTGATCTAATCCTTCCAGCCACACTATGGCCCTGGGGTCGACTCAGCCTCGAACAGAAATGAGTACCAGGAATGAATTAAATAATTTTCCTGGGGAGTAAAGCGCGGCTGGCGCATAAGCTTCACAATCTTACTGCCATCTTTGAGCAGATTGTCTAGATAATGTGGGACCCTCAATGACTCGCAACACTATGGGCCTCTACTGCCTGTTGCAGGGATAGCTTTACTTTTTTACTTTTTACTGATTCATGTTCTATTAAGTGACAGCAGTTTGTGCCCTGAGTTTTAACTTAATATTGTTTCCAACAGTCTCTCAAACACTTAGCGTTCCATAACTCTGTGATTTGTAACAAAATTTGTAGTTTGAGAAGGGTGAAAATTCCGACAAGACTGATGGGCAAGTTTAGCATATCCCCTTCCAGATGATTAAATGCTATTTTAAACCTGTTTGACAAGTGGCATTGCCTAAATGTACAGGTAGTAGCATTATTTATTGGAAAACCAAACCATTCTACTGAATATACTGTGTGTCATAAATACAGTTGTGTATATTCAGAGTTTGAACTGTTGGTCGTAAAGGATTTGTTGAGAGTGGATGAAATATATCACAAAAATATGAAGTATTTTGTTAGCTCTTGCAAGTAATTGCTAGCTATGTAAAAGTGTACCCACTTGAACAGACACTACCATGCTCTTTATAGGAATGTTTTCTATAGCAGAGGGTAAATACCTTTTTTCACCTATAGTGTGGCATATAGACCTGATGCTAAGCAGTGAATCTATAAACATCCATAAACATCTATAAAAACCTGTTTTCTTTATGGTGTAGTGTTTGTGTTAGTACCAGTAGTAAAGCGGTTGGACTTTGAAGTTGTCAAGGTAGAGAATTGAGCTTTATCTCTGGAAGCCTATGCGTAAGAATAGCCTTCTTTCCTAGGTTTGGGAAAAGATAAATAATTTACTTAGCACTGTGATTATCAGTTTTACATAGCAAGGAAGTTATATATGGTTTCACATCTAACATTCACAAGATAGAGGATATGCCAGAAGGATTATGATTGTAATGCAAGTCTCTTGTATCTTTGTCCTTTCTCCTCCTGTTGTTGCACTTCCTTCCTATGTTTGCTGAGTTAAATGTATTTCAGTGAATGGTATGTATGGTAAGAATTGTCTCTTTGTGTACTTGTATCATAGGTTATATAGTCAGTAGTAGCAGCATTTATTTGTTTCATGTGCATGTTTGTAAACTAACTGGATTAATTGTATTAATTTTAGTTAGTACTTGATGTGAGCTGTGTAGAACGCTTTCCATTCCCAATAATCATGCCTTCATTAAGTATCTTCTTTGACACATGGAATCATCTTTGAGGTCTCCATTTATATCTTGGAGGTGCAGTATTTCCCTGAGAAGTAAGTTTTTCAAGAGGCCAGCCAGAGAAACTTCCTGTGGGGAAAGTATGGAGATTGTGTTACTTCCCCCCCCCCCACCTTCATATTGACCTAATTGCTTTTGTACATAAGTATAGAGCATTCCAAAAAGTGCTCAATAAATAAACACTGTTTTCCCCACCTTCATATTGACTTAATTGCTTTTGTACATAGTATAGAGCATTCCAAATAGTGCTCAATAAATAAACACTGTGTTTAAATGCTCTTCAATTAATAGGTACAGGGTCAGATAGCACATAGAAGCAACAGAAATGTATATTTTGACTACTATTGTTAACATTGGTATGTCCTTTTATTTAACAACCCCAGTACCTTGATATTTTATGTATATTACTACCCTGAAGCAGAAACCACTTGAAATTCAACATGATGCCTCGGAGGTGAATTGTGTGATAAATGCGTGCAGGAAGTTCAGTAGTGCTTCACCGACTGAAATATCTTAAACTAAGAATATTAATGCAGTAGATTAATGTATCCACTTGCACTCTGTATGATAGTCTGCCCGGAGGGTCCTCTTTGGGACCGTAGGTTGGTTGGTCCCTTCACTGGAGGTTGAGCATTGTGCAAACTGGATTCGGTTACATAGTGCTTTTCAGTGTTCCACAACCTGTGAAAGCCACCCACATGCTTTTTATGTGTTCTGCATTTTGATTTTGGTGTAAAGTTTTGGACACAAGAAGTGCATTGAACAAAACAGAATTTAGAATGTATGGATCACCTTTTTTTTTTGGGTACTGATTGACCCTGCTCACACCTTTCATTTATTTGCATTTTGCACTAAAGCTGGGCTTCTTTACTGCCTCGTCAGCTTTTCTGACTTTCTTTCCTGAGTTTACCATTTTGGAGTCATGAATTGTATTAATCATGCTCACTACCTGCTTGTCTGCAAATTTGGAGAAAAATTTCACTCTTTCTGCAGAAAAAGTGATGTCCCTTTTGTTAGGTATTTTACAAATACGTCAAAATATTGTGGAATTCCACTATTAGTCCTTATGGTACCACAAAATTTTGTCTTCATTTGGCATTTTTTCAGGAGCATAGGCACAAAGTAAATGGAAATTTGGTTTTACAAAATTTAGTAGCAAGTGCAAATTTTCTGTCTTCTTTACAATTTTTTATTTTAAAATCCAAGTAAGTACTGTATTTTCCCCCTGTCATGTTTACTAACACCAGGTTGAATATATAT
>NW_019745094.1:397163-428802 GCF_002891405.2 Cryptotermes secundus
TCATGTAAAGTTCGCCACACCTGCATACGTGATACGCCGATGCGAGAGGCCATTCTACGAGTGGAGAGACGCGGACTTCTATCAATCATGCGAAGAATGTTCTCTCGTGTGTTTCTCATTTGTACATCCTCCCTTTCCGACTGCACAGAAACACTCGGAAGAGAACCAGTCTCACGCAATGTCTGGTGAATTCGCGTAAATACACTTCGAGATGGAATCCTTCGATCGGGAAAACGCCTTTGGTGCTCTTCAACAGCAGCACGTGCATTGCCACCGCAAAATCCATACACAAAATGCATATCACAATACTCGACGTGTGAAAACACAAAAGGCATTTCAGCAACTCATCACACAACTAATTTACCACCCATTCACGACCCCACAGCAACGTAATCTGTAGGCAGCGCATGAGCTTACGCTAGTGTGACTCGCGGCACTCAAGGACAAACAGATAAGGGTCTCAGCTGACAGGTACGTATAGTGCGTGGACCTGCAAGAAGACCACACTTTTCTCGGGCCATTATCTCCGTAACTGTTCAACTTTGGACATAGGTGTTTTGGGTTATATCGGCATACTTTAACATAAGGAACACCCTCCCGAAGTTTGGCACATTCCTCCTGGGACACCCTGTATATATATGCTTGCATGCAGTGATGAGAAGGCAAGGCAATTTACCATGGCCCATGTGCATGCACTGAACAAGCTGAAAATATAAGCATGATTGTCATGAAACTTACAGCTGGACTTTGTACACTGAAGCTTAATATGTCCCTGAAGGAACAGTCAGGGTTTGCCTATTCTGCCGACAATTTGCGTTTCTGTCCTATGAAAGGATAGTTGTCTGCTCATGTTGCTCTTGTAACATTTCTTGGTTTTGCAAATGACATATGTTATTGCTGATGGCTAGCAGTACAGAAAATTGAATGACATTCATATTTGATATTTGTGTTATTAGTGTCCATTTGTCTATAATCCGTCCAAATTGCAACACTTTTATTTTTCACTTCAGTACGCTCTCTAACACTACATGTTTCGGCCTCAAACAGCCATCTTCAGGTGTTTTTCACAGATATTCCATTAAGACTGTGTCGAAACTGCTGCACTGTTCCACTGTTCTAATTCATTTTAAAAAACCACGTGCTGTGGTAGCAGTTTCGACGCAGTCTTAATGGAATATCTGTGAAAAACACCTGAAGATGGCCGTTTGAGGCCGAAACATGTAGTGTTAGAGAGTGTATTGAAGTGAAAAATAAAAAATGTTGCAATTTGAACAGATTATAGACAAATGGACGCTAATGTGAACAATTACAACAGGATGCTGAAATACAGAATCATTTATATTTGTGATATAATCATATCCATCATTTGCTAATGGTATGCTGTGAAAATAATTAGTTGTGCTCCATCCTGGATGAGTTGCTGACCAAGGCTGTACAGACTATCTAGCCAAGATCTTGCAACTTATTTTGGCCTTGTGTACTTTCAACTTATACTGCTTTGAGCAAGGTAGTCCCTCCTAACCCTAGGGAAGTATATGCGTTAGTTTAATTGGGGATCTCATCTTTGGTCTTTTCCATGGCACAGCCCATATCGAATGATCCTTTAAACTATATGTAGGATTGTAGTGATTTATGTATAGATGAAATTGAGACATTTGTTTTCCATTTGAAGTGATTTGTTGTTTATATTCTTTCAGGGGCCAGCAAGTGCAGCAAGTATGATGCCCACAGCTGCAGCTGTTGCCGCTGCTGCTGCCACTGCCAAGATTCAGGCAATGGATGCAGTAGCAAGCAATGCTGTTGCTCTAGGTAAGTGTGGAGTCATTGTGTGAAGTTACATGTTCTGAACTGGATGCTGGAAAGTACATTGGAATCTGTTCCTGAATTTTTGTATTTTCCATGTGGTGATTATTGTTCATTGTCAGGCAATAGGATTATGCCTTGTCTTGTGTCAGAACCCTTCTCCATATCTCTCGCAACCTAAGGATGTGCCTGAATGTTTATGAGAGGCCTGACTTTTACAAATTTGCTGGATTATTTTATTGATATGGGACGTCTTCAGCTCAGCACATCACATGATGGTTGTGGTAGAACTTCACAGGGTGGTCAGTGTGATGGATGTGGTAACACTTCATCAGGTAGATTTTGTAATGGGCATGATAATGCTTTTAACATGTGGACATGATAAATGTGGTAACACTTAAAGTGGATTATGTGATGGATGTGATATAAAACACTTAATCAGGTAGACTGAGTGGTGGATGTGGTAATGCTTTATCAGAGTGTGTGATGAATGTTGTAACACCAGTTGGGCTATGTGGTGGATCTGGTGGTAACAAACGAGGTGGCCTTTATGATGGATAAAGTAACACTCAGAGTGGACTCTGATGGATGAGAAAGAGTCACGTGGACTGTGGTGGCTATGGTAATGCTTCATCGGGCAGGCTGTGTGATAACACCAGATGGTCTGTGTGGTGGATGTGGTAACACTTAAATAGGTGGGATATGGTAGATGTAGTAAGAGTCAGGCGGGCTGTATAATGTGTGTGGTAACATTTTATCATGTGAACTGTGTGATCTGTATGGAAATGCTTCATCAGAGGTGTTGAGTCTTTTCTAAGCAGACTCTTTTCCTTCAAATTTGAAAGTCTCCAGTCTTGATTCATTGTCTGCTTCCTAATCAAGCTTGAAGCAATTTTCATTTTTATGACATCGTGTTCTTGGAGCATAACATGTCTGACTTGGGAGTTTTCTGTTCTGATTTTGATGGGTAGTAAGTAAAGGACTCACAACAAAACACTTTTGTCTTAATGTTCTTAATGTGGTGCAAAGTTTTGCAGCAGATTTGTTGCTTGATGTGTAACCACTGTGGCTGAATTGAATTGAAACATAATCAACTATCAGCTTAGCCAGAGCACTGGCACTGGTGCAGTTCTTGAAGCTGAAGATCTTGGGGTAGTGCCTTGAAATAGATAGTTTGTTTAAATAAGTATTTCTCATCTCGTTTAATTTTAATAATGTCTGTGAAAGTGTGGAAATTCTTTATTGTTGTTTTTCTCCTTTCCCAGGATTGTCAAAATTAGGGTCACCTGTTGCAACACCATCACTGCTTCCAAGCATCCCAGCACTTCCAACTGTGATGCCCACAATGCCTCTACAGTCAATGCAGACGGTGCCAGGTTTGCAGACAGCAGCTCCTGTTGGGCTGTCAACCACACATGCCCATTCTGGCCTTTTGCCTTCATCTGTGCCAGGCACAGCTATCATTCCTCCCCCCGGCTTGGCAATTCCACAGTTCCGTGCTCCAGCTATGAATTCTCCAGTTACCACAACAATAGGAGGTACATTTGCATCATGAAAACTGATCCCCCACCATCCTAATGCATACATAAACATGTGACAGTTCCTCTTGCTAATCATGGTGATGCCCAGTGTTAGACTGAGTTTAGAAGACCTCTGCAGTAGATGTCTTTCATTATATTGGCCTGCAGGACTAAAGAGGGGGAGTAATATTTTATTTCAATTTGAAAATATAGAAGTTTTCAGTTTTAACGTGCAAGTTGAATTTCTCCCTAGATATTTTTGACCCATGTAACAGACTGTGGGTTTAATGAAACAGAAATTTTTAAAATCAGAAAGATATGCATATGACCTTTGTGCATAACTTGTTTTGTGCTCAATTCATAATGGAACATAGTATCTTCCTGGGGGTAAAGGGTGCCTGGAACGTAAGGCTTACACCCATACAGCCATCTGTGAGCCAATTGTCTAGAAAATGTGGGAGCCTCGGCGTCTCACATCCGTGTGGGCCTTCATGGCATGTTACAGGGATAGCTTTACCTTACCTTTTTACATAGAAATACATATGTTCTAAAGAAAATAAAATGTAGAGGATTAGGAACAGTATTAAATCTACATGCTTTTGCACATAACAGGAGACACTCAAATTGTAATAAAGTACGGGCTGACTTGGCATAAGGATGGCGTGAAGAAACAGCTGTAGAAACACCACCATGATTCATTTCACATACAAAGTCAGCTGGTGCATATGGTATAACTTGAGACAGAACATGTCATGACATGCCAATGTAGCATGTATAGAACCGAATATTAGTTCTTGAAATTTAAAGGAATATGTCAGCAAGACCAAAGCACATTACTATTGATATGTACAATTTATAACTTTATCTTGATATTGTCAGCATGTGTGCTAAGTTACAAATCTTAGTAGAATGTAATGATTCCAGGGCAAGCAGTAACAGTAATACCTCCTCCAGTTGTTCTCACTCCGACTGTGGTTGGCCAGCCAATGACTGCTCAAGTAAACAGTCCTCAAGATGTACTGCGGAGGGCTCAGGAGCAGGCACAGGTAAGGCAGATTGATGGTCTGGCAGATTTATTGTATGTGCTATAGTACCTCAAAATAGGCAAAGGCTGCTTTCCTTCCATATAACTGTTGTACCACTGATTGCCATATATTCTTGCTGTGAGTTAGCTAATGCAGAATGTCAGAGTAAGAGGATCAGAATAAGTTTCAGAGATTGGAGTCACTCCTCTTTGACAGGAAATACTAGTCTTTCAATGGCTAGAAATATAGGGTCATCGGAAAAGAATGCCTTAATTTTTTATGTATGTATGTGGGTGTGTGTGTGTGTGTGTATATATATATATATCGTAACGTTTTCCTTACTGATGAAACTGTTCGGCTTGTTAATTAGTTTATTTACAAGCTACAAGTCCAAACTACAATTAATTATAACAAAGTAATGGGTATTGACAAATTATAAACCCCACAAAATGATCTGTTCAGTAGTCTTCTTCACGTAGTTATAATGTGGGAGCTATAAAAGTGTCACTGTATTACACATTCCCAATCACTTCTCAGTTGTCACAAATTATCACTGAGCATCACACAATAACTCTTCTGATCATGCGTTCGGGTCTTCTCCCTGCGATTGCTAAACTGAAACTCACTCCGTGGCTGCTGCCTTGAAAACTCTCTTTGGCAGCTGCTACATTTTAACTGGCTTCATAGGCAGTGTAGTTCTCTTATAAACCCTCGGCCAGACAACGGGAAACGCCTCGCTTCCTTGTTGCCTAGTAGCTGTGTTTGCTTTTTACATAATGGGTACTGCTGTTTATTACCGCCGTCTCTAGCAACCACTGTTTACTCACTTTGCATAGCGACCAGAGTGCTTGGACTCAGCTCACTTCGTCTCCGCTTGGCACGGCACGTCACGGCTGGCGGAGTGAGGGGGTGTCCTCCATTGCGCAACACATCACAGTATAATGAAATAATAAACTTACAGCCGTAATTTTTGTTTTGTTCTGAGTGTGTGTGCGCGTGCGCGCACAGTTGTGTTGACCTATGTCATCCTCTAAATTGGAGCTCATGACACATCTTCAGTGTGGTGGTGACTGCTGTGTTTGCTGAAAGTGGTGTGCGTGATGATATTTATTATCATGAATACAATAGACAAGCACCACATAAGAAACAGCAGTTAAGTGATACGTATATTCTGAAGAGCTAATCTACCAGCAGACTTGAGATGTATCAAGAAAATGTTTGTGTGTGCATACAGGGTTTCACAAGTGAGACTGTGGTTGCAGGCAACACTATTAAATGTTATTACAAACTGGTTTGATCATCTTCAAAGTAGTTTGCTGTATTCTGGCATTGTTGCTATTGAAGCATGTCCTAAAGTCACTCTCCTGCTAGTTGTGGGCCTTTGCCTTGGTTTCAGAATGTAGTTTCTTGGGATGGTTTATGATGAGGTGGAGATTTGGGTGAGACAGACAATATAGAGACTTTTCATCCATCAACCTGTATAAAAGGGAAACAGCGCTAAAAGAACAATAAATAATTGTAGTATTGCCTGGAAGATTGCCATGCAACAAAAATTGTCACTGTAAGTTTGTTTTTTCATGAAATATAACCTTTAAAATGTGGGCTCTTTTTAGATGGCCCTTAAGTTATGATCAATTATTGAACTGTACTTCCCATGACTACACTGAGTAACAAATGGAGGACTGCAGAAGGGTTAGCATTATTATTGTTTGTGTGCAAGGAATAGCCTGGTCAATAAGGAGACCAGCTGTGTGTTGGAAGTTGAAGTTCACTTTCTGGGAGGAGCAGAAACTTTTCTGTTTGCTCCCATGTCTGGACTGTCTTTGGTTTGTACCCAGCCTCTTGTGAAATGCGGTTGCAGTTTCCCCATGGTTATAGCAGCAAGTAGCATGAAGCTGATGACTGGCCTCCATCAAATACAAAGGCCTATACATCCAGTACCTCTGCACTTGCAAGATGGCTAAGGCATAGAAAATGTTTCTCTGTCTGTATGTGCTTCTGTTTTCATTCAAATGGCAATTGGATATTTCCAACATGATTGAGAACTTAGCACTTGTTGCTGTAGTTATTGCCTGTTTATAGATGTCTCCTGGTACTCAAGATATCTATAGAAATTTGTTTGGGTAATGTGCTTAAAAATGGGGGCCATTTTACAGTTGTATACTTATTATATATACTCATTAGGGCATATATTGTTGGAACATATATATGAAAGAGAATCACATGAAGTGCAGGGAAAGATTCTTCTGCAAATACCCTGATTCATTCATGTCTGCAAAAATCTTGCGTGTCCAGACTTAAAGAATTGGCAGACCACAGAGTCAGTGCGTGATAAAACATGACATCACAAGAAAACACTGCTCACAAATGAGAGGCCTGAAGAAATTTGACACAGTTAGCGATTGGTCTTTGGAAACAACACAGCGTGCCTCGAACATCAACAGGACGACACTGAAGAATCCTCTTCTACAAAGAACAGAACCGCAAGGCGGTACACACTTGGCTTCCTTCAAAGAGAAGAAATAAAAGGGACACAAACCAACTTGGTTTAAAAAAAATTAACAATCTTTTTAAACATACTAATCATAATTTATAAATATTTTAACGTATTAGTACAAGCTGCTGGAGTTGTTAAAAAGTTTAGATTTTGTACTCATTGTATTGTGGTGGCATTGTATGTATATTTTAGCATTCACAAAACGTTGTAATAGTGGTTTCTAATTGTATTGATATCCTTCTGAAGATGGTCTCTAAGACCGAAGCATGTAAAGGATAAAAGATTAAAAAGGAAAAAAACTTCATCAGTCACTAGATGGAATTAATTAACCTTTTATAATATTGTTAGTGTGATGGACCAGGATGAAACAGACCAAACTCTGCTACTAAGGCAACTACAGTAATAAAGTTTCATCTACATAGAGTTTTAGCTGTGCTTGAGGTTAAATCTATTGATGCTTAACAAAGCATTTGGATGTATAACTGGATTCTGAAAAATATGGACTTGTAGATCCTGAGATGCTGTTCATAACTGATGAAGCATACATTCGCCTAAGTGGTTATGTAAATTTAAGAACACACAAATCTGGAGTGTCCTTCACAGTTCACCAAATTCTGCTACATGACATGGAAATTGGAGTGTAGTGTCCTGTGTTAAGCAAGTCATCAGTCCAGTGTATTACCACAAAACTGTGAAATCGGACCAGTACAATTAGGAATACATTGGAACCATTTTTTGAACAGCTGACAGTGAAAGACAGTATCACTACTTTCAGCATGATGGTGCTACTATGCATACTGCATGAAATTGAGAGAGTTCACTACAAGAAGTGTTTGAGGACAGATCGTTAGTACAGGATTGTGGGCTCCAAGATTGCCAGATCTTAGCATATGTGACAACTTTTAAGGAAACCTAAATGGAAGAGTGTACATGAACACACCTTGCACTGCTGAAGCCCTCCAGAATGAGGTAAAGAATGCAGTTGCTGTGATTTTGTCTGATGAACTTCACTGTGTTCCACAGGGATTCTTTTGAAGATGCGGGGCTTGTTTTAGGCCTGTTGGCAACAACTTTGAACACTTTCTTAACACAGTTTATTCAGGTCCCTATTTGTGTAGCTGTAACTTTTGTTTTTCACATTTTGCTGATAATTAGCAAAACGATTATAATCGTTGCTTCATTTGTAACTAATACTTTGGTTGCCTATTTTTTTCAAAATTTTATCATGGCTGAAATTGCTGGTAAAGTTGTATTTTATATGTGGTTTATTGAACAGTGCTGTTAGTACGTTAAACTATATAGCTTCAAATGGTGGGATTAATGAATAATGAATTGGAATGGATATGGAATTAAGTTTGCCTTGGCCTGATTTGAGGTACTTTCTCAACATCTGTATTGAGAGGCTGAGGAAAACCACAGAATACCTCAGAATAGCCAGTATGTGGATTGGGTTTGAACCTGGAATCTGCTGGTACAATGCAGGAGAGGTTCTCTGTGTGTAATGAAATGTGTAGTATTAGTTTTTGAAACAGTAGTAAATTAAAGTAATTTATAATTTATCCTAATAGTTGTATCAAGCAGCTCTTGCATGTAACAACAGAGTTACTAAGTTTTTCTGTCGAAAAATGAACAATTTTTGTATTAACGCTTACCTCCTGTCATTGTTAATTTTCAAGATTCAGAAATTAAATGGACAGATGGACACTTTACATTCTGCACATGCCTACACGTGCGAGTACTCATGTACAAATTAAAAAAATTCAGTTTTGTTTCAATGCACTCAGCTAATTTACACCAATTTCATTTAATACCACTTAACTCTAATGCAAATTCTTTGCTGGCCAACTCAGAAAGTCATGGAGGGGGAGGAGTGCAGTAATGTAGGGGTAGGGGAGGAGGAATACATTGGAGAGCGGAAAACTGCTCGATTTATGCAGTGTCATCTTTCGTGAGTCATACTTTGGAACATAGGTGTTGCATAAATAGGGAAGTGCTTGTATGTGTGTGTGTTACTGTGACGACTCACTCTTACAGTGTTGTTTGTGTAATGTATGTTGAGTACATGTGGAATTGTTAACAAATATCCTGATGTTGCTGATACATGAGTTCAGAATCCTTTGTCTCCTATCTAAATATGTAAGAATATACAAAACAGTAATTGGTTGGCTCTCAGAATAATTGAAGAATGTAGATTGAAGGTGTTTGAGAATAGGATGCCGAAGAGAATATTGGGTAACTAATAAAATGCTGTGGAAAATTCCATTATGAGGAGCTTCATAATTTGTGCTCTAGATCACATTGAGGTGATGAAATCAATATGGGGTGGTTGGTGCATGTAGGATGTATGAGAGAGGTGAGCAATGCATGCAAAATTTTGGTTGGGTTGGAAGGCAGTAATAAAGTGGATGCTTTAGTATAATAGCTTGTGAGGGTCAGGATTGGATTTATGTGGCTCAAGACTATACCAGGTGCAGGCTCTTGTGAATATGGTAATGGACCTTCAGAGTCCACAAAATGTGGGAAATTTCTTGATAGGCTGAGTAACTATTAGCTTCTCAGAAAGGGGACTGCTATATAGAGTTACCTATTTTGTTGCACACATTTTTGTATATGTACAAATAATATATATGTACATATATAATTGAACTTCGTGTAAAGTAGGTTTATAGTGGACCAGTATCCATGAGATTGATAGGTCAACTTGAATGTTACTCCAAAACTAATTTTCATCAAAATAAGACAGGGAGACACAACATCTTCTATGGTTTTGTGATGTCATTTTATCATATTTCCAATATCAGAATAATTTTGCATGCATTTTCATTTTGTTTGCTTCCTATTTTGTTGTGTAAATGGCATTCAGAAGATTTCGCAATTCTGAACTTGAAGCTTGATGTGTTGTGCAGCAAAAGCAGCAGGAGGAACTGCAGAAGAAACTGCTGGAGGAAACCGAGCCCCAGACATTGCAGCAGCAGGAGAACATGTCCATCAAGGGTCAGAGTGCACGCCACCTAGTAATGCAGAAACTAATGCGCAAAGTTGAGGTGAGGCAGCAGAAACAGCTAATAGTCCACACATCATGTGAAATTGTACCCAGTCTTTCAAGTTCAGAGTTTTCCTGCGGTTCTTTTGAATGCCATGCTATAATCACCAGTTCTAGTCTTATTTCACCCCCATGGCTTCATAAGTAAGTTGCTTTACTTTTCTTTTGTGTGTTAACTATTTACTGCCATAAATTTTGTAAAGTAAGTTAACTCCTGTATTGCTGTGACCTGAGAACAGTTGCCTATATTGCATCATGGAAAAAATTAAATGGCCGCTTACCAATATGCTTATGTTTTCCGTAATTGCTTACTGAGATAAGTGAAAATCTGGACTCTGATGGGTTATCAATCAAGTTGTGTTTGTTATTTCATTTGTCTTACCTGTCATGTGCTGAATTATATATTTATTGCTGGCAAACCTAATTAATTGGGAATAAATAGATGTTTTACCTTTTTATACTCCATTTAACATTTTAAACCAAGAAACAGGACTGTGTAGGTTTTTAGGAAGTGATGGTTTTGTAAATTTGGAAATAACATTAGCATATGACAGTTTCTTATTACTTTCAACTTACTTGCCATGTGCTGCACTCATATGGCAGATAAACATTACAATATTTTGCTAAGGTAGAGCATCAGTATCTATTCTGTTATATTTCCTAACTATACACCATATTGAAGTTTGTGTCCCTGCAAGTGCAGGCTTAATTGCTGCAGTTCCAAGTAAAAACACTGCAAAACTATAGACCATTCAAAAGCATTGCTTTAATTTTAAATTTATATTAAACATAATAGTGGAGAAAATAAATTGTACTATACAGGGTGTTTCACGACTTTAGGGCATAACTGCAGGAGGTGATTTCCTAGGTCTTTGTGATCAAAAAAGTTAACATGTGTCCGATTTTGGACGGTTACGGAGTTATGACCGTTTTAAACTCAGAAGAGAAGGTAATGATTACTCACAATAAACGGAACAAAATTATAAACCAGCATAATACATGATACATTTAAAGTATGAATGTAAAGTTAACTTCTTGAAATTACCTTTAATTTGAATTGATTGATGCTTAAAGCTGATTTTCGAAAATGCCACCGCCTGCTGCAACAGGCTGCTGCTTGGTAGCTGCACGTAGCAGCTTCAGCTGGCTGTTTCTTATGTGGTCAATGGCATCCAGAATGCGACTGAGCAAAGCATCTCGCATTGCCACCTTCACACTGTAAACCAGTTCTTTCATCCATCCCCGCACACAATAATCCAGTGGGCTTAAGTCGAGACCTGGCTGGCAGTTCTTCACGTTCTTGTATGTGGGCTGCGGTGTACCATACTTACAATGCCTTCTTCATGGACGCCTTCATTAACACCATGCTTGGCTGCAATACGAATGCTGGGAAGTCTACCGGTATCTCGCAATGCCTGGTAAACTCCAGTAAACGCTCTCTGGTTCGGTATTCTACGATTCGGAAACCGTTGCTGATATTCAGCTACGGCAAGAACTGAGTTACTGTCACAAAACCCGTACACATAAATCATATCTGCATACCCCTCAAATGAAAATGTAAGTGGCATCGTGAACGTAACAGACACACCAAGATGAGAACTGTTCTGAACACCAGTAGTCGCCACACTAGCCGTGGCCAGACATACCAACCCACCACGCCTTAGGTGCCTCTCAAGTGTCGAGATAATGAGAACGCTCTATCTGTAGCTGGCTAAAAATAGCGACCCGCCAGATGATAGACGCAGTTCATGCAAGGGCGTGTACGGGACTGAAAAAACGGTCGTAACTATGTAACCGTCCAAAATCGGACACATGTTTGTATGAACTTTTTTGATCACAAAGACCTAGGAAATCACCTCCTGCAGTTATGCTCTAAAGTCGTGAAACACCGTGTATTTTAATGTTTAAATTGTAATTAATGAAAACAATACAAATGAAAATTACATGTAGTACTGGTACTTTTTTATAATTGTTGATAAAATTTTGGATGCTGCTTATTATATTAGTAAATTTGGTTCATATTTTTGTTACAAAACATTAATAGGGTTACCACAGGTCTTGTTTGGTTTTGTATCACGTTCTGAATAATCACTCCTCATGCAGCCACTTTGAGATAATTCCCTCTTCCACAGTATTCGCAGGTTTGTTATGAATATTCGGTTTTCCTTCTTAGCCGTCACTTTGTTTTTGTTTTTTTTTTATTATTATTATTTCATGGGGAAATTAATATATAAAATCTCTGTAAGAACTCCAAATGTATGAAAATAAAATCCTTTTTTCTATTTAGTTCAAATAAAATGCCAGCAAGTGCCATATGCAGTCAGATATTTTAACAGTAAGCACTTGTAGGGTTAAATGAGGTTAATTGTGCCATGTACCTATTCCTCTGTTTGCCAAGCTTCTTTTTAAGAAAATAAAAGTTCAGTGTGTTTTCCCATTACAGATTCATCTTATGTAGAACCTTATAAATAGATCAGTGACAGTACAGAAAGCAGTTTTTGCAGGTTATGAACTTGTGTGATAGGCAGTTTGTGTATTCATTGTTGTTCCTGAAACCCTTGTTAAATAAACATACACTGCATGCTCATGCAGAAGGGCCACCACAGCACAGTGCAGGATGTCCTTGTATGGATATTGAATGGGTTAAAGCTCACAGTAGCTTGAAGACGATGAAGGCCTTTGAAGTTCGGGAGTTTTCCACATCTGCTTGCAGTATATTTTCCTTATTTAATCCCATCCCCAAGTTATTTGACACTTTTGTTGAGCCCAACAATTTGCATTGTATTTTAGTAGTAAGGAAAGTTGAATATAATTTGAGAGTTATTGTCAGTTCTCTTTGGCACACTTTGACCCATTTTGGCTAACATTTGAAATTTACTCAGAATTACTGGGTTTTTGGACTTTGTCCATCCTCTGGTATTCTACAAACTAGAAAACATCTTTCAGAAACTAGATATTCAGGTGATGGGTGGAAGATTCCTACTCAGTTGGATATTCAGGTGATGGGTGGAAGATTCCTACTCAGTTGGGTCCCTTGGAAAGAGCTAACCTCAATCACTGGGTACCCAGCTGAGTAGGTATCTCCCCCCCCCCATTTTCACCTGAGGTTGGAAACAGATCCAGTTTCTAAAACGTGTTTTCTAGTTTCTAGAATACCAGACAATGGACATAGTTGGAAAACCCAGTAATTCTGAGTTACACCAATGTCAGAACCCTTTAGAATCTATTTGAAATGTACTGTAATTAGTTCTTACCCTGCATATAAAATTAACCTGCCCCTCTTATAGAGCTCTGATTTTTTTAAAGACATGCATAACCTTTCTTCATGTTCTTTCACAGCACTATTTTCTCTCACCAGTCTGTAAGCTTGAAACTAAATCACATAAGAACATTGCACCAGTCCATGGAATGGCACACATTACCATCAGTGATCACTTTGGGTAATAGAAAACCTATTTTTCGGGCCCCGCTAACCCAGTCATATAGTTACTGAGCAGAGGCCAAAGACATTGGTTGATGACAGTGACTACGTAGAAAATGAAGAGGTATTGCTACGTAGTCCAAATTAGTGCCAGTGGATGGTAGAATCATATTTTGTTACAGAATTAGTGTTGATCCCTTTTTGCAGTAATATAAGAACAAATTGAAGTCCTTGCAGGAGCCCTGACAAGTTTCTGAAACAGGACACTTGTAGTACTGGGGTGTGTGTGAGGGTGGAAATAGGCTTACTAGCTGTTAGCAGTACCAAGCCTGTGTGCTTTAGTGGTGGAATATTCGGCTTCTGCTAAGCAAGTAATCCATCAGATCTGAGGGAATAGACTATTTTGACTGGACTTCCTCAGTTTTGCTACATTTTTGAAGGTGTATGCCATGATAGTGCTGTAAAAATTGAAGGCCATGACCCTTATTGAGGAACATATTTCACTGCCACTATCATACTGCTCAGTAAGTTTCTCAGCAGCTGCTTGGTTCTCCTGTAATTGGTTCAACCTTCACTCGAGTGCTTCTGTCACAGGTTCTGTTGTCTTGGTTTGAAGTGTGCCCTGCACAACTCTGATTTGTCATTGTCAGGAATGTGCTCTGCATGACTTTCCACTGCCATAGTAAGGGGCATACTTCACATTGCTTTTCTTTGTCATGAGAAATGAGATTATAACATTTATTTTATTATTGCAGAGCCGAGTTGTAATTCTTCGAAACATGGTGGAACCTGATGATGTAGATGAAACACTACAGGAAGAAATCCAAGATGAGTGCAGCAAGTAAGTTTTCAGACTGCAGACATTTTGGAAAATATGAACTATAATTTCTATAAGTGGTTATTTAGATCAGTGTGTGTTGACGGACCATTTAATGCTGTAATTTCACTTTCATAATATGTAATTTAAAAGTGAATAATTTGAAATGCATTTTGGAAATCATAAACATAAATATACTGAGTACATTGAATATGAAATCATGTTTAACAGCTAGATGTTTCTGTCTGAGCCATTCAAGAAATTTATCATTGCTGAGTCTTAGAGATTCATTATTCCATAGCTTCACTATTGGGCCCTTTCATCGGCCAGTTTATTCCATGTTAACATCCATGTAAACTGCACTGTAGCCTGGTACAAAGTGGTTGGAAAGTTGGCATTTTTAAGAAATAATTTGATGAGATATTCCTTGTGCAAGAGACATTTGTTTGTTTTATTCTGTCCATTGGCAAGTTAAATGGATGAATGTGTTTGAAAGGGTTTTCATTATGCCCCCCCCCAGGTTAATATGGATACATTAGTGACCAGATTAACTTTATCTTGCAGATATGGTACAGTGGAAAGGGTGATCATTTACAATGAGAAACAGTCCGAAGATGACGACGATGCTGAAGTTATTGTAAAGATCTTTGTCGAGTTCTCACAAATGAGTGGTAAGATTATTATATTCAGAAGTGATACACATGCATAAGTAAATACTTTTCATCGTTGTGTTGCCGAACCTAACTTTACAGTCTCATGCAACATTGCTCTGCGAGCATCATTATGAGTGTGACCTTTAGAAACACACATCCCCCGGACTAACTTTCTGAAAGTGTTCAAATCTTGTGAGTATATACTTTGTCATGTACAAAACATATCATCATATGAGTCTCGGAGTGTATGAATTTCCCTGTTGGAAAGGATAAATTTCATAATCAAGAAAGTGATCTGAACATATTCCACTTGACATTGACAGTTCAGGTGAGAATGTCAGTGAAGAAACAGCACAGTCACGTGTATGTAAATGTAGACTTGAGTCCTGCTACTTTGTACAAATGGTCTGATAATGCATTCGATCCCATTGAACAAATTTTATGACACTGGTGCAGGCATAATATAACCAAGGAAACAATAATAATAAGCTATTTTCTGTTGTTTCCACCTGGTATATTATAAACAGTTGATGAAAGAAGGAAATTTTACATGTATGTCACAAACAGGACATCATCCACACATTCTTCTCATCTTAAACAGTGGAAAAGTACTACTTTAAATGAATGATTTGTTTTTTGTTTTTGTTTTTGTTTTTTTTTGCAGTACGTATGTTCAGGATTTTTATAAAAAATAATACTAGAATACTGGTCAGCAAATCTGCCCCAAGAAATCCATCAGTTTGCAGATTTAGTGTCTTGTGGATAGGTACTTGCTGCATGTTGTGAATAGTGCGCATCAGTGACAGTGCCATTCCTCAAGTTACAGGCTGTATAAACTTGTTACTGAAAAACTTTGGAAAATATATATACAGCCTTTTTGAAAATCTCCATGTTGATAAAGAGTTTCAATGGCTTTAAGGATCAGCCTTCTTAGCATTTCAGCCTTTCAGAAAAAAGAAAAGAGTTTGGAATTAAAACGTTTCAGGCTCTGTGACTAAAATTGGCCATGTATTAGACTGTATTGCCTACACAGGGACAGCAAATCTTATTGTAGTGTGATCTTGTTGTAGGTAATAGGAGATTTTAAATCTCCCACTTTTTTGCTGGTAGCCATATTTTAACTAGAGGATATCAGTATTAACATTGAAGGAATTCACTGCTCAGCCTACTGCAACATGGAATACACTAACCTGCTTATGAGACACAAGACCATTAAAGGCTAAAACTGCAACACTGATGGTATGGTTGGGCACTAAATACTCAGTGGTGATAGGGTTTACTAACCCTCTGGTAAAGGGCATTCTCTGAATATTCAGGTATTCGACTGCATTTCCTGCTAAGGAATTTGTGAATTCTTGACAGTTTCCATATATTCTTTTGTCTTGGTCTGTCATATGATCTTTTTCTACAAGCAAGAATTCATGTTTATGAACATTCCAGATACAAATACGTTTTGAGTTGTTCTATGAGTCACGTATTACAATAAAACCTCATTAATTTGATCATTTCAAAGTAAGTGATATTCCCCAACTTAATGTTTTTAAGTGGTTAATTCGAAATACAGTTGTTACGTTTAATTTGAAGCTGCATTCCAGCCCAGCAGTGGCTTAAAATTTGAAGTAAAAAAAAATATTTTATCATGATTCCTGCTAATTTTACACAAAAGAAAAATCTAAATAGTACTTTCTGCCCCTCTGAAATCCTTCATCTGTGAAGTAATATGGGTGACGTTGAGCATTTGGCAACTCTTTATGTTGGTCTCAACCATTCACAACTGCATGAGAACACTATTACTGTTCAGTACAGATGAGAAAGAATAGCCATTATGTTAGGGACATGTAAATACCGAGTGTATTGAGTTGAATCTTTCGCATAATAGGTTTTCATTTTTTAATCAACTCACTCGTGTGAAACATGAGTGAACAGAAGAGAGAATATTCGAGAAAGACGATTGCTGAAAAAACTAAAAAGTGATTATGAAAAAGAAAGAAGTAGAAGTGAAGCAGCACAAGTATGTGGAATTGCACTCTCCACCCTGTTAACATATATAGAAATCAGGATTCATTGAACAGCAGTTTCTACAAGGGGGTGATGTGGAGAATGGACTGTTTGAAGGGTTTTGTAGTGCAAAGTCAGAAGTATTGTAGCAGATGGTTGTACGGCAAAAGAGAAGGCTGATGAAGTCATGCTGAAGATAGGCATTGAATTTAAGTGCTCAATTGTATGACTTAGCATTTCGAGTAGGGGTGGAACATAACATGGCAAGCCATGAGCAGGGAAGGTGCTACTGCAAACATTGATTCAGCAGAGAAGTACCACAAAAATATGACGCTTCTCATCACACACCATGCTCCAAAGGACATTTGTAACATGGACAAAACTGCAGTGTTTGTAGTTTGCAACTGAAGAGGAAGCTGGCTTTAGTTAAAAAAAATGTCAGAGAGAAAGTGTATAAGGATGGAGTGACGGTTCTCTTGTATTTTAATGCAGATGGCAATGAAAACTTCGGAAAGTCTGAGAAGCCACATTTTCTGTTAGACTTAAGGCATTATCCTTGTGAGGAGTACATATTGTCAAGAACGCATGGGTAACCGAAGACTGCTGAGTGAGTGGCTGTTCTCTTTTGAAAGGAAATAGGCTTGCCAAAACAGGAATGTCCTTTTAATACCAGGTCAATGTTCTGCTTACAGCAACAAGGATGTTAAGCTGAAGCATATTGACCAATGTTCCTGCAGCAGACATTAGAAAATGGAACATTGTGGATGCCTTGTGTAGTGTTGATGGGTTATGGGAATCTCTTTTGTGTAATTATCCAGAAATTTTTTGCAAAATGTGGTTTTGGCACTCCATGTGAAGTCAACTCTGAAGAAGCTGAAGATAACAAGTGGGTGGAATTTTAAGTTACAAGGATTGTTGCAGCAATTTTGACAAGTTTCTCAGTGTTGGCAAATCTGTCCCAACCACTGATGATCAGAAGATAATTTGGAGTGCCCTAGCTACGAGCATGTGGCAACTGAGAAGAAAAGAAGACAGAGGAAATGCATTTGCTTCAGATGTTCCCATCTCACAAAGATACATCAGTGAGATTGTTGGTGTTTGATTCTGTTATAAGTTCAAGTGGTGTCAATAAGAGAATTGTTAAAGCTATGGGATTTTGTTTCAGAAGTGTATAAGCAGACTCTGAAACAAAGGGCATTTGAGCCCCGTTTTAAGAAGCAATAAACTAACATCAGAGTTTAACAAATGTGAGTTATTGTTTGCAGGCTTGCATTTTATGTACTCGTAACTTGTACTGAATTACTTAGTATCCATTTAAAGGAGTAAATAAATGACAAAGGAGATTACCAATTAAATAAAAAATCATAGTTTACAACATAACATTAGGAGAGCTACCCACCTAAAATTGCATATTTCAGAATTGCATAAAGTCTTGTTCCCCCCCCAGCTCCAAGCACTTCAAATTAATGAGGTTTTATTGTGTTTGTATTCCATTCTGCAAGCAAGTTGATAAATTTTTATCTGCCAACAATTACGCATTAGTATTATGTTCCAGTCTGAATTGCTTTCCCAACTGCATTGCTGTTTCTCAATGGAAGTACTGATATGTGTATAGTATGTAGATTTAACTGAGCAAAGACTGCTTTTTTCATAATTGAAACAAAAATGAATTCTTGATGAGGTTACTTGTGCCATGAAGTAACAGTAAATTGTATGTAAAATGCTATTTCTTAAATATTTATTTTTCTTTTAATTTTAGAAGCAGAGAGTGCCCGGGATGCATTAAATGGAAGGTACTTTGGAGGACGCTTAGTGAAAGGTGAACTGTATGATCAAGCCCTGTTTGATCACAATGACTTCTCTGGTTGAAGCTGTTGATTTCTCCTGTGGAGAAAGATATCTCATAATGCAAGCTGACATTTTGTGTTGAGACTTCCAGGATCTATTTTTGTTGGACAAGTGTAATAGTTGAGAGCAGTGAAACATACTCCTTGTGGAATTTATAGAAGTGGTGTTAACTGTTTTGTGGAAGTCCCTGGAAACAGCATTCCAAATACTGAGAGTGAGACAACGAAGGGGTACATGTGATTGTACAGTACATTCTCTGAAAAGGAAGACTTAAATCTGTTCGATAATGAATTCTGATAAAGTCATCAACTACAATGTTAAACAGCATCCAGTGGTTGGATGGTTTTAATGAAAAGTAGGAATTAAAATGTTCTCAGTAAAGTGTCCTTTTTATTCTCTCCCTTCTGAGGAAACTATACTTGCTGCATCGAGACACTTTTCTGCAGAGATAGCAAATCACGGTAAGTAACCATGTCTCAGGAAATTGTTAGTATGGTGAGAGTTTTAGAAACTGTGTCTTACAGTGATATCCCCATTTAACCTGTGACTGTTAAAAGTAAGTGCTTTATTAATAGGCTGATATTTCTGTGGATGGTGAATTTCTTTGATGGTATAAAAATACCATAGTGATTTGTATGGAAAAGAAGAGACAGTAAATTATTGACATTGTGGTTAGTATGGTACAATGAACAAATGGGCAAAAATTATTCCTGAGTCATTTTTAATTTTAACTGTAAATGATCTAAACATGATTTGCCTCAAAATTATCTTTTTTTTTTTTTTTTTTTTTTTATTTATTTATNTGTGTGTGTGTGTGTGTGTGTGAGAGAGAGAGATTGTATTTGTTTTGTTTTCATCCTGACATTACTGGAGAAAAAGTGAAGTGTGATTTGAGCAGTTGGTAATAAGAAAATCAGATTTTTTAAATTTATGGCAGTGGTGGCTATGTAGATGTCTGCTTGCTTTTGAAGTTTGTGAAGATATCACAGGAGTCATTGGTGAATGCAGTGAGGAATATGCAGGTAAGAAGAAGAGTGAGGATACATGTAGCAGAGCAAAATGTTGGTCATATCAGGGTGGTTGGTGTGTGCAAGGTGCAGACAAGGGGAGAAGTTGCATTTATTTATGAAAGTACCATAGAAAAATATGCTATTCGACATTTCAGTAAACATTTCCTTTACAGATGTTCCATTATCTGTAGTCTGTTGGTCATGTGTGATGGTGTGCTACCATATTTACCCAGATGGAAGACAGTTCTCCACCTCCACACATTTTCTGAGCTAGAAATGGTGGGGTCATCTTTGTGAAATACCTATATATCAACATTTCTTAATCAGATTAAGCTTATAAAATGATATTTGTGCCATATTGTGCTCTCAACATAGCAAGTGAGAGGGACAGATTTTAAGTTAAGAACAGTGTGCACTCACCACAAAATATCCTGAGTTATGTTATGGCGACTGCTAAAACCGGGAAAAATGCATGATATAGTAGATCAAATGCTTAGAACTCAGTTGCAGATGAATGCATTAAGAAAAAGATATATGTGTGAAAGAAGTAGTCAAAAAAGGATAATACTCATATTACAGCTGCTTAGCAACATGCCAGGCAGTTGGGTACTGAATTCATGGTAACAAAAGAAATAAAGAATATCTCATTTCAACCATATAATGAGAAATTTTGTAAACTCAGAATGAGGGAAATACCATAATCTTAATTTATGCACATGCCCCAACCCAAGATAAAGATATTGGAATCAAGGAACAGTTCTATGAAGATCTTCAAAGGGTGTATGAGAATACCGCAAAACATGATATAATTATACTTGGGGGACCTAAATGCCAAGACTGGCAAAGAACAAGCCTATTCTCAGGTATTTCTAGTGCACACTTTGCATGACTTTTCAAACCAGAATGGTGAAATAGTGTGCAACTTTGCAATCTACCTCCTTTTGAGGTTATTTTTTGGATGTATACCATACTTATGCAAATGTAAGAAGTTAGAAAAACAATAGGATTTGAGTGTGAGATGAAAGATTTTAGGCTTTTAGTGGGTTTATGCCTCTTTGAGATTTACAGCTTTCAGTGGTTTGAGAGAGAGGTTTCAAAGTGTAGAACCATAAGCCACCATCAGTTTGCTTAGAGTACCACAAGAGCTGAAACAGAAGCAGTAAATTCCATTGAAAAAGAGTGGCAGTAGTGAAGGTGGGGATGATGAAGACCCTGAATGTGAGGAAAGAAGATACAAATGGTTGTGTGAGAGGGAGCGAGTGAAATTGATGAAACAGTATAAAGGCATGTGACTTACTAAATGTAATGTATGTTTTCAGATATTTATTTTTCATGTTTCTTAGTGGAGATGTAATCTTCCACTTGGGTAAATACAGTAGGTAGTTTGCCATATGGAGGTCAATTTAAGGGAAAGACTGTGTACTTACCCTCCAAGATATTGATAAAGGCCAAGCAATACTGCTATGGATCCCACAGGTTCATTACCATGTGAACAAGGTCACAATGAGTGAAATCTATCATGTTTCTGCTTTGGCACAATAAATTGTAGTAATAAACACAAAAATTATCCTATATTACAAAAAACAGTGTAAATTCCTAACTTGCTAATATTGCAGTGTTTTATACTATCTGAATACACACAATTGCAATGAGAAGGTCAGCACTAATGAAAGTTACATTTTAGGACTGTTTACATGACATTTGATACTTGGGTAACTGAAAATTTTCAATGCATTCCAGTGTTTGTTAAAACTGGACAATAATGGATGTTGCATGAAGATCTGCACACATTTCTGAGTTTAACTCTTCCATAACTGGCTAAATATCAGAATGAAAAATGTTTGGGGCAAAAGATTTTTATTACCAATACACTTTCCTCCACAACTCTACTGTTTCTGGAATAATTAAAGAGAAGGAAGCAAACATTTCCATCTTATATTATTCTGAGAGAAGTTGATGGTTTTGGAAACTGGACTTCTTCCCATCATGTGAAAAGGTGAGAAAGCACCTGCTTAATTGGGTCCATTAGAATTACTGGACCAGTGGAGATTTACATTCGGCTGCTGCTGTCACCTCCAAGAGTTGTAGAGTTTCCATGCTATCTGGGACATGATTTTCCTACATTTGTTCCCTAAATAACTGGGAGGTTCCCAGGTTTGCTTGTTAACTTGATGGATAGCTGTCTCCTGAGGATCTTCCTCAGATACTTCAGACAAGTGCTGAGATAGTACCTTAAAAATTAAAACATTACCACTTCTTTCACAATTATTTCCCCCATTTTATGCAATACAACCTATACACTTAGGGAAGCACTATTAATAATTTCATACATAATACATAATTTCATATAACATGCATGTCAGGTGTTGCATATTTTTGCTTTGCATAAGGTTTTTTTTTTTTTTCCTTTCTTTTTGTCCTAGTGCTAATGACACATCCAATGACATTAAAACCTGGCAAAGGACTGGCCACAAGTGCAGCACTGTCTCAGAGCCTGAGCACAACTGAAGAGTTTGTGTTCCTCTTTGCAGTTATACCTCATCTCCTCAGTTTCTTATCAGTTGTGTATGTTGTATCTTTATGGCTAAGACTGAGATGACATGTTGACAAAATAATATTTAGTTAAATTTTGGCTCCCTGAAGGCAAAAGGAGATACCCTGAGGCTTGGGGCCAGGCCCTGCTGAGCTGCCTACCATCACAGTACCTTTGCCTCAGTTGTGAACAATGTAGGATCATTTGGACAAAACAATATTACAAATTCAATATGATTTAAGATTTATTTTCATATTTACATTATGTTAATTTGAGACCATACGACAGCTAAAACAAACAACTGTACAGTTATTTCTTTCCTTGCTCTTTTCCTGGCATAACTTCATATTCAGTGTACTTTGGAAATGATTCCATTCCCTTTATCTCTTTTTCTAGCATGCTTTGTTCATTACCTGATGTTTCTGTTACTGCACTTGCTTTAGCATTCTCTTTCTTCTGCTTCATAATAGCAAGATTCCTAAGAACTTCTTCTTCATCTGGTGGCACTTTTCGTCTTCCTCTCAACCATGCTTCCCATTCAGCTGGTATTTCTTGTTCGAAATCATCTTTCAGTTTTGGTTCAAACCATCTTGATGGTTTTCTTTTACCTATTTGAGGATTGGCTGGAATTTCAAAATATTTATTTCCAAAATAATCTGTCCCTACAAGATCTCCTCGAATTTTCCTAGGTCTTAGTGACTGTATAAAATTTCTAAGTATCATAGCCAATATACTTCTTCCTTGTTGCTGGGTCATTTTAAGGTGATACCATACAACAGTTGTATTTCTACTTCCAAAACAGATGAGGAGACAACGTATCAGTCATCTGAAAAAAAAAATAAACTCCATATAAAATCATGTTCAGAAGAATCTTGCAAAATGGCATGTCAGTTCCAGTCTAGTTCCATAAAATGGCAAATAACTCCCAAGATAGTTCAGAAATGGGATTACTTTAGTTTTCTAACAGAGCACTGCTTTATATCATTAAATATGTATCTCTTTGTAGTCTTGGTTATGTGATATTATCAAGTATCTCATGCAAGTTGCAGGCCTTCATGTAGGGGGGGGATTACAAAAAAGGGTGATATGAGACTGGAGCTACATTACTGCTTGGAGTATCTCTCTGTCTTGCAGAATTTACTGTATGTTCCAAAAACTCAGAACCTGGGCTGACATCCCCCCTGATCTTATTTGTACACATAAACACTGAAAATAATATATCCTGTAGCACAAGAAATGTGTCCTATACACAAAGTTCAATTCTGTCATAAAAAATAGTGTTTGCTGCTTCCTGAGTATGGGTCCTGTGTTTCCTGCAGGGGAAATTAATTCTGATATGTAAGGCTGATACTGCAAGCAGACCAGTACCACTTGCTCTGCAATGTTGCTTCAGCCTTACATTGCCATGGCTGGATGACTATCAAAGGCAGCAACCAATACAGCACACATAGCTGAAAGGCCATGTCAGCACAGCTGCTACATATCCTCCCACTAATATGAAGAAAATTAGTATTAAAGAGAAAACACAGTATTGGACTCAGATGACAACCTTAAAGATAAACACCAGATGGACGTGGTTTGACCCTACTCAGAAGCAAACTCAGTTTATGTGCTACACAACTTATTTCTCAAATATCCATTTTAATATAAAGCTTCTGCTCTCTCATTTTTCTCACAAGCAGATACCTTCCAGAATTCTCAATATTTCTTCCCTTGCCCAGTCAAATACCATGACCACCCTATATTTAACTTAAAACTGCACTTTTGCCTTAGTTGTGTACAAAGTTTGAGGCATCAATAAAAGCAACACAGGGCAAATCACTAAAGGAAACACCTTCACAATATGGTGACACGTGCATATATGAAGTGCTTACTCTAAAAAGTACTTACCTGGTGCATTTTGTTGTGCCATGCTAAAACCCTAATTAGAACACTAATTTGACAACAAAACGAGCAAGTACATCATCACGCACCTGTCACCGTTTTATTAAGATTACAGTAGGATAATGTTTTACATACTCAAAAAGTAACTCTTCTTTATATTTCTATACGAAATTCATATATTTTGACCCAGTGTATATAAGTGATTCGTTTTTATACGTCAGTTTACACTATACAAGAATATGAATCCCGTATCTAATCGAAAAAAATTCCGCAGCATGAAACTAGTTTTAAGTCTAACTAGTTAAATACGTTCAACACAGTGCATCGCTGTTTTTCATCATGAGCTATGAGTTTGAGCAAATTAGCCTGACTTACTCGCACTGTTGTGCTTATAACAATCTTCGGGCCGATTACCTCAACAGACTTGTCTCGGAGATTTCTTTACTCTCCTAGGATAACGACAACCTAGCATCTCAACAGTTTTCCGATTAAAATCACGTTGCTAAAATTCAAGTTCCACGAAAACGACCCAAAAATGTAATATGCCGACGGTAACCTGCTGACGTATATAAACATTTTAAATTACTAAAATATTATAGAACTACGCATAAAAAAATTAGTTCTAATACCCGCATTCAATTGCTGGTAGTCACAAATAAACCAACACCCTACACATCACCACTTTACTTCTCCACCATTTCCTTCGGCATTATTCAACCCCAGCCAAAGTTGAGCAAATTATCAACACAAATACACTCCAACAGTACCCAGCCTCCAATTAACAGATAGCAGATCAGAAACTACGAAACATACAAACAATAATTACAAGGATTTTTTATTGTGAAAAATAATTGTAAATATAATAAAGGCCTAGGCAATTCCCATTCCGCATGCACTTGCGACATCTGAACGCAGAAACCTGCAACTAATCAAAACCACATATCATAGATGTCATATGATGTCAAGACCACTTTCCAAAGTAAACAAAATAACATGTGAACATGAGTTGATATGTAAGATTTGAGGTTTTCACGGCGGTGACTATGAAGAAAGCAGTCTTCTGGGATGTGGCACCGTGTAGATGTGGTGTTAACCGACGTTTCGGAGGAACGTATCGCCGACATCTTCAGGGTAGAAAGAAAAATAGGAAATCCGCAAGCGAAGAGACCGTGAGAACCTGTACAAGCAGACTGGTGTTGGAAATAAACACAGCAATTTTTGAGCAACGAAGAAGGGGGGGGCAGTCTACATGTGTCTACAAAACCCTGCTTCTGTTTCCGACCCCTTCACACTCCCATTTCGCTGATTTGTCAAAGGGGAAGGAGGAAACATTGGATCTCCTGCCATCTCTACGCAGACGGACCGGACTAGATAGTCAGAACCAATCACAATTGAACTATTGCAATATATCGAATTGCATTTGTTTGATCCAATCGCAGTCGTCCTTAGTAGTGCAGTATGTAGCAAGTCGCTATACCGACTGAGCTATCAATCCAGTTTAATATGTACAAATATTGCATTATCTTTAATCAAAGTTCAAAATTAATTCAGTTTTTGTTCTCGCAGTTTAATGTCACTCAGCATTCGAGATCTGTGTGATGTTGAGTACAAATTATTTTATAAGTTGAATTATTTTGATGTTTCTACAAAATTATTAGGAGATGCATAAGAAATTCCCGAGAGATCGATGCCCCTGATTACCAACGATCCATCGATCATCTTTCTAATTGATCTAATTGATATCCAAAATGGTAGTTCGTACTGTGGTTGACGGTGTTGACGTTCAAGTTTCCGTCAATGATAGTAGTGAAATAAGTGAGGCAACGAGTGCTTGTTGTCATAAATTTAAAATAGAACGCAGATCAGCACGAAAAATTATTGAACTGCTACAAGAAGAGATAAACACACCCAATCGTATCGTAAATACAGATTCCACAGGGTAGGGGGGGAAGAGGGGGAACTGATTTCTTGTGTTCATGAATCTCTGCTGGAACATCTGGCTAACCTGACCTAGGTTTTTACATGGTTTTTCACAGTACCTTAAGGCAAATGTTGATTGGACTTAGTATCCCTAATTGGGTGACAAGCACCAAGACGTTTGAATACAATATTTACAAATCATCAGCCATTTAATACTATATAGTTTCCGCTATGAAGTGTTTTGTGAAATCATGAAAGGAAATGTGGTGTAGGAGCAGTTCTGAATGTTATTAATAATCGGACACAACTTTCAGCGCCAGAAGAGATACTGTCCAACATCAAGATTGAGCCCAATGACAGCAACCTGGAGCTTCAGATAGCCCTCAAGAAAGCATGGAGACTGAAGCTGCAGGAGGCTGTTACAGAATCAAAGAACTGTAGAAAAGGTACATCATATTGGCAAATTCCTTTCACAAATGTTTGGCTGTAGTAGGGGCCATTTCTCTTGTTAAGTCAAGGCCATCTTCCTCTTACCTGCCTCTTTGCTTTTTCTCCCTGAGACAAGAAAGGAGCAGCTCTATGGATAGGTGGTAGGAGGTGATGAAATTGTCCCTAGCTACAGAATCCTGTGCCATGTTTTTTATTTATTTATTCATTCCTACACAGTGTCTCCATATGTTCCAGTTTTAAAATGTTGCACAGAACTTTGTAGTAAAGTTCATTATGATGTTTCCTCCTTGGTCACAGTAGAAAACCATTGTACCCTAGAGAAACTATACTGTAATTTAACCTGAGAGCTATTAAGTTGTTTGTCTCACAGTTTGTTGTGGTGGGCCTCATACCAATAAATCATATCTTCACATTTAAGTAATATCATCATCCTTTCTTACTGTGCTACAAACTGAAAGGTCATGGGTTCGATTCCCAGTTAGGTAATTGGATATTTAGATTGACCGAATCCTTCCAGTCACACTATGACCCTGGGGTCAGCTCAGCCTCTAACAGAAATGAGTACCAGGAATATTCTTGGGGGGTAAAGGGCAGCAGGTGTGTAAGGCTGACAACCTCACTGCCATCTGTGAGCTTATTGTCAAGAAAGTATGGGAGTCTCGACGTCTCGCACCCCTGTGGGCCTCACGGCCTGTTACAGGGAGAGCTCTACATTTTTTATACCATCATCCTTTCTTGTATTTTGGTTATTGAGACCTGTTATGGCCTCCTGTCAAATAGGCACCAGGGGCTGTTTCCCCGAGTGGCATGGAGCTGGCCACTCACCTCCATGTAGAGCATAACTAATTAAGCCTAGGGACAGCTTTGCATTTATGGATACTTCAAAACAGAGTGCTGTATAGCTACATAATTTGACTGCTTGTGATTTGTGATGTTTGTAGGTGGCAGAGTCATTACTGGGGAGAAACACGGAAGGTGGTTCCTTTGTGCTGAATGCTACCGCAGAATTCTGCCGTACGTTGGGTGACATCCCCATTTATGGTCTGGCTGGCAACAGGGATGAGGATGCTCAGGAACTACTTGTGAGTGCAATATAACCATCCGCAGATAAGTGTACACTTGGCAAGGCACTTTGATTTAGCATGTGTGAAGACTAGATGCAGTCCATTGCCCATCTACAGTTATTTACTGCAGCTGCAACAGAATTAGAATATATTTTAATTATAGTTGAATTCCATGATAATGGATATATAAATTACTGAACTGGAAATATCCAACAGAAATCCTAGAAATGAAAGCACTCGTTATACAATAAGAATGTGATAGTTGAGATGGTAGAACCTTTTTCTTCTTCTTCTTGACAAGTGGTACCTTCTGGAATAAAATGCCATATAATGTGATAGGGTCCATAAGCATTTTGAAGGAATGTCAGTGGACTTACAGGATGTTACTTCGCAGAAGATAGTGCCTTTCTTAATCTCCTCTACAAGAATCTCAAATCCAGACTTCTTTCCCCATCTTTTATTTCTTTTTTCCCCCCTGTGCCATGTACATGATACATGGGTAGAAAAGACGCTACTAGGAATTATATGTGAAATTGAAATAGGGATGAATAAATAGCTCAGAGCATGACTAAATGAAAAACCAGTAGTTCTTGTAATTTTAATCATTGCAAAGTGAATTGAATGTTAATCGTCACAGTATTCTCACTGCAAACTCAGAATTAGTTTGCCAAGTGTACATCGCTTGGCAGAATGAGAGTATGTTTCTGATAGATCTGTAACTTTGCATACTATGACATTAAAAAGATATTTTGGCAAAGAAGTTTCAAGATGATCAGTATAGTCAGAAAAATTCTGTCTTCTGGGGTATCATCCAAATTTCTGGGGGAACATGTCACCTGAATCTTCAGGGTCAAGGAATAAATGAAACAAAAAGCCAGCATGAAGCAGGTAGGAAGCTTGGCTTTGTCACCTGCCAGCGCTGGTTTCTTGCTTGATTTATTCTTCAACCCTGAAGATGGAGGTGACATGTTTCTGCAAAATGTCTGATGACTTTCGACAGACCACAAGGCATTACCTCCCAGATGACTGAAGTCTTCAAAACCACTGCTGTCAGAAGCTCCAGTCCTACACAGTGCAGTCAGTACTTTACAGTGCAGTAATTATTTATACAGTGGCTGGTGGGTAAGCAGTTCAGATTTCAGTCTATCTCAAGGTAATTTTGAATTGGTAATTTTTGGACTGCGCATTTGCATTCTGCTAATCTCATACAACATTTACGTTACAGGACTTGGGGAGGGAAATGATTGAAGAGAAGAAACGTCAGGAAGAAGAAGGCAAATGTGGAGCTTGGAATGAAGTTGAGATTGGTGAGTCATTAGCAGATTCTTTATGTACGACATAGGCCTATTCAAATTAAGAGATATTGACACTTTCTTATTGGTTTTAATTGTGCGTTTATATTTTAAGTATTTCATAAATGGTGTACCATATTTAATCATATACTGCAGTTTTGTTAGGGGTTTTAGTAGACACACATTAATCATTACTGTTTAATATTAGTAGCGGTAGGATAGTTGGTTGAGGCACTATGCTACAGGTTGGAAGGTCGTGGGTTCAAGTCCCGACTAGGTCATTAATTTTTTTCAATTGACCTAATCCTTCCAGCTGCACTATGGCCCTGGGGTTGACTCAGCCTCTTAACAGAAATGAGTACCAGGAATTTTCATGAGGAGTAATGTGTGGCCAGTGCGTAAGGCTGACAACCTCACCGCCGTCTGTGAGCCAGTTGTCTAGAAAATAGGGGCGTCTCGACGTCTCACAACCCTATGGACCTCCACGGTCTGTTACAGGGATAACTTTACTTTTTTTTTACTGTATAGTGTCTTTGTATTTAATGAATGTCACTTTTGAAGAATGCTGTGTTGTGGGATGTGGCACTGTATAGGTATTGTGTAAACCGATGTTTTGGAGGAACGTATCGCCTCCGTCTTCAGGGTATAAAAATCCACAAGCGAAGAGCTAGTGTGAGTGGGTGGCTGCAGGCTAAGTAACCTAAGTTGTCCCGTGGCTGTCAAGTCTTCTCTGCAGCAGGCCTTAGGGAAGAGAGTTGTCATGGGCACAAGGATGGACCACTTGCTTTGATTATGGAGTAGAATAGGAGATTTTGAAGGGTAAAGAATATCTGAGCTTTGAATACTTTGTCATCTCCTCTATAACTGGATTGCAAGTCTCGTCTTGTCTCTCGGGATTGACCCACTTGAGTATTAGGGAGGTGTATATGATGATGAAGACAGGACGAAGTAAGCAAGCAAGAATAATTAAGGAATTTAATATACCGCATTGCTTTATCTTTTTCAGAGATGATGAAAAGTTTGGGCGTTGCGAGCGCTACAGTGGTCTGACCTCAGACTTCGAAGAGGAGGAGGCTAGAAACCAAATGTTAAACTCGACTACATAGATGATGATGGACACGTACTTAATGCAAAGGAGGCTTTCAGGTTAGCACAGATAATAGCATATCTGTTTTTAAGATAGGTCACACTGTGGAGGGTAGCCTGTCCGATGGTGGTACATTCTTTAGAGCAGAAGAAGTTTCCACAGTAATTGCCATTTTAAGAAAAAAATTCCAAGGAGGAAGCAGTTTTTCAGTGGAAATATACAAGATCATGGGACTACCGTGTTTATCATCCATGTGTGCCATCCTCATGATAATGTGTGAACCAACTGATATATGTGAAACTCTGTATTGTCATCATGCCACTCACATGTTCTTTTAGTTGTCTACCATCAGCCATATTAATATGGTGACTGAGTTGGGAGCAACACTAGAGTCACTTAAATTAGATCCCTAAGAAAAAGGTCCTGGGGTAAACTGTTATACCCATTCAGAAGGTTCTGAGTTCGATCCCCACTCGCATCTGTGTACATATTTTTCTTCTCATAGATGATGCCTTCACATCTACCAGAGTTCGAGCTTCAGGAATACAAAGGATACCCCCCTCCCATTGGGTTAGAGCACATGTCAAATTGTAGGGTCCCTCTGCTGACCAGCTCTATCATGATTACCCTGTCTTGGGTGGTGAGATTATTGTCTTCCACCTCAGATGCTTTCAGCAGAACATTTTGATATATACTTGTTGTTTCAACTTCCTTTTCTCCCATTCTGTATGTGGCAGTTTGTAACTAGCCAACATATTGTGACATTTGAGTGTGTAAATACTTTGTACTTGATATAGTTTGTTGTGTAGGCATAGAATGTGGCAGAATGGTTCATTTTGCAGATAGGTTGCATGAATTAGGAAGAAACATGCCTCGAAATTATTACTATCCCATTGTACTTTTATTAAAATATTTTGTATTAATCATTTCAATCCCTATGACTTTAATGTGCTGTAGCATGCCCATTTCTGGTTATTGGCTGTATGAGTAAGTTGTGTTGGAAAACGGAGTGTTACAAATTTTTTATTATTTCACAAAATAACAGATTGAACTATATATGGATCATACCCTTTTTCTGGCTGAAACTTTAGGATGAAAGGATTTTACGTGTTACTTGGAAACATGGCCACATTCTGGAAGATCCTAAAATACAGTGACTTTAATGTTGTCTCTATTTCTAATTTCAGATACCTGTCTCATGAATTTCATGGAAAGGGACCTGGCAAAATAAAGTGGAGAAACGAATGAAGAAAACTGAACAGGAAGGAGTGAGTATCAGTCCAGATCTGGTCATGAGCTCTTATTTCTAATACAAGCCGGAAGGTTATGGGTTCAAGTCCCGATGAAATCATTGGATTTTTTTCAATTGACCTAATCCTTGCAGCCGCACTATGGTCCTGGGGCCGACTCAGCCTCTAATAGAAATGAGTACCAGGAATATTCTTGAGGGTAACGGGCAGCCAGCGCACAGGGCTGACAATCTTGCCGCCATCTGTGAGCCGATTTTCTAGAAAATGTGGGAACCTCAACATCTCATAACCCTATGGGCCTCTACGGCCTGTTACAGGGATACCTTTACTTTAGTATACTGTAGCACCCTGCTGCACCTCATTTAGTACCAAATTGTTTCACGGTCTCACATGCAGCATGTCCTTCTGTAAAACTTCCTAAAAGTTATTCACTGCGTGTTCCGACCTATAAGGTCATTATCAGGTGTTTTAAAATTATAAATGAGGAAACTGCTGTGCTTCCATATTGTGGTTGTTGGTCATCA
>NW_019745094.1:428911-431541 GCF_002891405.2 Cryptotermes secundus
GTATATACATGCACATAGAAGGGACCACATAGTGATGACCCACAACCACATTATGGAAGCACAGCAGTTTCCTCATTTATAATTTATAATTTTAAAACACCTGATGATGACCTCATACGTTGAAACGTGTACTAAATAACTCTTAGAAAGTTCTATAGAAGGATGTGCTGCACATGAGACTGTGAAACCATCTGATGCTATTTCTAAATGGTGCTCCATAAGGAAGCAAATTTTAGTTATCGTTACATGTCCACGATTCCACATAGCAGATAGCTATCCATCCATACTCTTTGTGCATTCCTTTTCTGCTGACTACAGACATACACAGTAGCTTCAGTCCTGGAACAGAAGTGAATGCTGCAACTGTGTGGCAAGTCAGATGGAGCCTCCTCATAAAACACAGCATATTTGTTCATTTGTCATTAGGCTGGTAGACATAGACACAGACCATGGGTTGGAAATTGGGAGAAATTGATGACTTCAAGCAGCAGACCAACTTAAAATTTGGCCAGCTGTTAGTATAATCAGTGACAGGAGCTGCAGATATTACAGAATGTTTAAGGGCAAATGGAATGCGCCCCATCTGAAGGAGATTATTTTTTTTTTCTTTATTTCCAGTTGATGAAACAGATGAGCTCAACAGACACCCACTCGGAATGCTTAGTCTCTTACAGCAGAAGCAGAAAGAAATGCAGTCTCCATTCATGGTCCTTAGTGGCGGTAAACAAACATGAGTATGCTTTTTATCTGCATTCATTTAAAAGAACAACCAGTTGTAATTAAAAAAGAATTGTATTCATTAACTGACAGGCTTAGCCATGAGAACACAGATTACTAGATGAAACCAGTGAACTCAGTTCAAATTTGTCTAATCTTGACACTGCAATTAACAGTAATTCATAGCTTTAACTTAAAGGCTGAGTAGATGGGAAGCCATATAGTAATGTCGATAATGTCATATGGTGATTATTCTGCTGCAAAGTAAATATTTGTTTTTCTCTGAGCATGTCACTTGTCTTGTTATAATTTGTATACTGTCCACTATAAAGTGTCACTTTAATGACGGATTGATTAATAAGACTTTCCTCCTTGGTACTGTGAAGCTTTACTAAAAATTTCTGTTTTTGATGCAGAATATGAAATTTCATTTTCAAAAAGAAAACCACCATGTGAGGTTTTTGTGAGATCTTCAAGTTTAACATGAGCATTACTACATTTTATTTATTTATTTCTTTTTCAGGGCAACCATCTGAAAAACAAAACTGCAAATTCTTCATGAAATATGCTGGCACCACCTCTGAACTTTGGCGTGTTTTTATTGTTTCTTACTGTCTGGAATATCATCTCTCTTTTTAAATAAGACACAGCTTGCAGCTGCCAACAGTGCCTATGTGTACTGGAAGGAAGGCCACAGAGTTCATGTCACATTCAAATGAGTACAGTGGTTCTCCTGCTTCCTTAGGTAACCTGTTGGCACCTGTAAGCTGGAAAGTACAATTTCTAGTGATTAGTTGCTTGTTTAAAGGACTTTAGCCAGATGAACAGCCTCTAAGCTCAATCAGACATGAAGTAATTATATTTGTAATTTTCAGTGAATGCATCCTATTGTGTATCATATATTATTTCTTACTGAAAACCATCACAACACAACAATCAATAATACTTGTAAGTACCTCTACGAGGTACTTTTGCTACATGTTTCGGCCTTCAGAAGGCCATCATTAGGCAAATACGTTAAGCTTTTCATTATTGAATTGCAATATCAGTTAAGATGGGCGGTAGGATTACTTACTGGACACTCCCACCTCAGAGGACACCTTTCCAAACTGGGACTGACAGACGACCTAACTTATGAAAGGTGCCTACAAGAACATTAATCAGCCACACACGTCTTATGTGACTGTGAGGCTATAGCTTACCTAAGATATCGCCACCTGGGTAAGTTCTTCATGGAACCAACTGACTTTCATGATGCCCCCATAAATAAAGTCCTACGTTTTATTTGAAGTGTAGGATTAATAAAGGGTTAATTCAAAGGGGAAGCACAATAGATCATTGAAGGTCGCGGTGCAAGGGCCGGTTTTTATGGCTCACCCCTCATACTCATACTCATACTCATATTGAATTGCATGTCAAATATAGGATATAGTGCTAAACTTCTGAGTGTAGACAGTGGTATAAAATGCTATGAGTGAATATAAAATATAAATTACAATAAAAGTTGAAGTCTTAAAATAACCAATTACATAGTCAAAAGTACAGTTTAATGCTGTTTATGTGATGATATTTGGAAGTTGGCAGTTGTAATCATAATGTATGTAATGTTTATACGGACATACTATATACACAATGGCTGATGTAGTGTTTGGAAGCCTGTTGTGTGTTATTATTTAATATTTGATACTATTTGACGGGCGACTCAGTTGTGTAATGCCCAATATGATGGATAGATGGATTACAACTACCTATCCATCAGGCTGGACATTACACAACTGAGTCGCCCGTCAAATAGTATCAAATATTAAATAATAACATAGAGTGGGCCTCCGAACACTACATCAGCCATTGTGTATATAATATATCTGTGTAAACATTACATATATTACGATTACAACTGCCAACTTCCAAAT
>NW_019745094.1:431908-450673 GCF_002891405.2 Cryptotermes secundus
ATCACCCCCCTGCCTACTTCGTATATAAGCAGCACCTTCCACATCCTATCACCACAGCTACTGCTCTCCGCAGCTATTGAACTGCTCTGAAGTTGGAGGCGCTACGTTCCTCCGAAACGTCGGCCAAAACAAAGAATACACGGTGCCTAAACCCAGAAGACAACTTTCTTCATTGTCATCGCCGTGAAAACCTCAAAACTTACAACGACTAATATAATTATATCTGCCCTTTTGTGATTGCAATAGCAATTTTGTACACCCCCCATCCATGCTGCATTCAAGCCTGCAAGTTGGTCACTAAGCAGTGTGACATGTAACCTTCCAAGGGAAGAAAGAAACCCTTGTTCAGTTATAGGCCAGAATGACAAGCTGTAAAATTATGCAAGCAACAGAATCAGAAGATGTACAGTCTACTGCAAATCATTGTAAAGCACCACTGATATATCACTGAAACATTTGTAATGGGTTATAAAAGTAATTTTGTTCATCCTGGTCCATCACACTAGTAACTGTATGTAAGGGTTTTAACCACTGGCCAGTGTGATTGATAAAAGTTGTTTTTAATTTTTCATCCTTTACATGTTCCAATCAAAATGACCATCTTCAGAAGGATATTATCAACACATACAGAAACTATTATTAGATGTCATAGCTATATATATAATAAATTTTTTACTGATATTGAGATGTACATTGATTTGTTAAAGAATCTAAAAATTATTACATTTAGTCTGTTTACAAAGTAATGTTCAATATTTGTTTTAATCTAGAACCAATTTGGTTCATGTTGTTACACTTCTGTAATAATTTTAGATGTTTTAACAAATCAATGTACAGTTCAGCATTAGTTAAAAGACATGTAACAGTAGATTCCATGTGTTGATAATATCCTTCTGAAGATGGTCGTTTTGACTGAAACATGTAAAGGATGAAAAATTAAAAACAGCTTTTATTATTTACAGTGGACAGTGGTTACAAATCTTATATATGGTTATAAAAGTCCTGTGTTTAATCCACATGCAGATGGTCAAGAGTCTTCTGTAGGTATACAAAAACTCAAAAGACACATAGACTCCGCCAATAATTTCAGGTCATGAAACTGTGTAAGACTGATCTTAAGGCATCTTCTTGGAGGTGGCGATAATGATTTGAACCAAAAATGAATATATAAGTCAATGCGGAACATTATGTGAAGTCTGAATTGTAATCCTGATGCATTGCTAATCTTCACTTATGAAGGTACAAAGACAGATTACACGTGTTCCCAAACTTACATTTTTCTTGATATCAGGAATGTATAACTGTAAGTTGACAACCTCAGTCACATATATTCCAGCCACCTAATTATTTAAGACAGTTTCAGTATGTTTTAGTCTTTGTTAATAGAAATTAACTTGAAATCACATTATTACAAAAGTTGTTACATTTGTGTATTTCATCATGAAACAGGGATTATAATTTAAAACATGTACACCTACTCCATTAGGTGCATGCAGAATATGTTGTTCAGTTAGCGTGGTTACTTGCAAGGTTGGAATTATGTGTGGAGTTGATTTTAGTTTGTAACATTCTCACTCAGAGCAGTCTGCTTATGGTAATTGATGGTCAGCACTATCTGTCCTTACCATAGGTAATTAATTTTTCAGTAAATGGTTTTCAAACAAAAGGTATGACACTCCTATCAAAAGAAACTGAAGATTTTGTTTCTTTATTGGTCAGTATCCTGTTGAGAAAGATACAATAAAATAGTTTTACTTGGTGTAGTATTTAAATGTATATCATCTTTAGGAAAAATGATATAAAAATGCTTAAATTTCATGATATATTTGTATGCACTCAAAGTTTCACTGTAAACTTGAGGTGGCCACATGCAGTTGGAGCCCATGCAGGGCCACTGAAGCGTCAGGCCGATAGCTTTAGATGGTTGCAATGGTAGACTTGCCATTTCTTATTAATTTGTGCAGATTTCCTAACAGACTCACTACTGTGATGAAGACTTGTTCAAACAACACTCTGAGAAATTGATTTCATTATGTAATGTAATTCATCTGCACTGATCACAATTCAGTTTAATCAGTACAGCACAATTACTGTAGTGTGCCCATATTTCTTGTTCATAAATGGAAGTACAGTCATCTACAAACACCAGTGTTACATGTGAGATATGAGATACTCACCGCAGTGATCATGATGAAGTTGGGAGTGACGCTGTGTAGGTGGGTAGGAGTCCGCCAACATTTTGGAGGAACGTACTGCCACCTTCATAAGGGTAGATTTCTGCTCCATACATTCTATCACATCCTGACTTTTCAGCAGTAATTGAGGCTAAGTCTTCTGAAATGTAATGCTCTGTAATTTGTTTTTACCAGCACTGCAGACAAATATACTTCCTCCATCTTCAGGATGGAAAATTGAAGCTGAAGGCACTGTGTTCCTCTGAAATGTCATTAAACTTCTAACAACCTACACAGTATCATATCCCATATCATCAGCCAAATGAAACTGCTGTTTGTGGATGACCTGATTTCATATTGTGACTGCAAACACAACATGATGCTTCAAAGGGTATTATTCATGAATGGGAACAGGTCAAACAGCTGTACATACGTAATCTAAATGTCTGATATTTTGAGTCATCCTAAAGATGGAGGCACACATTCCAACAAAATGTTAGTATCCACCTATCAGACTGCAGCGTGGTGTGTTTCATCAGAACCCTGGTATCCGTCTGCCAGACTACAACACAGTGTTATAGCACACAACGTCCCCACCAAGGAACTTGATTATACAGCTTTCCAGTTTTGCCAGGAAAGTTACGTCAAGAACTTGTAGCTCAGATGGGGAAACACAAATACTTTTTAATTTTGTGCATCCTGTTGTGTTATTGTATACAATTCTTTACTGGAGTCTGTCAAAACACAACAACATAACGGTCAAGGTTAAAATTACCTAGCCAAATGTTCCGACTTTTTAATGCCATCGTCAAGCAAAGCACATGATTACTAATTGTGTCTGAATATAGTAATCATGTGTTTTGCCTGATGATGGCTTTAAATAGCCGAAACATGTAGTTGTGTAATTTTAACCTTGACCGTTATGTTGTTGTGTTACGACGGACTCCAATAAAGAATTGAACACAAATGTATACAATATTTTTGTTGGAACATGCTGGAAAGCATCCACTTGGCAAATCAAAAGTGGTGGAAGGAAGATATCAAACCAGATCTTGACAAAACTGGGTATAAGACTGGATCATGATGTGTCCACTGGTGGGCTTTGGTATTAGCAACATTCATCATGGAAGGGTATGCTGAAAAGTGATGCCTCCATAAGACAGTGGCGAAAATGTAGTTCTTACAGAAGTACAGGTACTCCTTGGTATATGCAAGTTGGAAACATGTTGACATGCAGTCAATTAATTTAGACCTGTAACACTTGCTTTAGTATGAACTAATTGCTGGCCCATCAAGAGAGGTCAGAAGTATGAGGATTAGGATGCTGTGCAGGTGTGGAGGAGGAATGCAAAGGGAGAAGAGGAAATTTGGCCTGCCTGATGTCATTTATGTCATTGCTTTTGGGAACACAACTAGTGCATGAAATATGTCAGCTGTGGCTGGACTGCAGAAGTGGTTGTTTGAGAAGTAACTGTATAAAATAGAGAACAAAGTTCCATGAAGGTAGCCATTTCTGTTTCAATGAAGTTGCTGTTACGGAAAAGAAATCGGAAGTCATTACTTTCAGCATGCCCTTGTACAAGCGCTGTCACCAGGAGAAGTCAGGTACACTTCCCAATGAAATATCCCACATTAATTGGAAATTTCATAATGTTAATATTTGTTGCTTAACCTCCAGCGGTGTCCTGCATACAGAGCATACGTGCCATTACATCACATCACTACCTGGAACACAGAATTCCTATGGCAACCATAACTTCTGCCTCTAACAGTGATATTATATCAAAAGTGCCAGTTTTTTATAACATTAAAAAAATGCTGTAAGCTTTCTATTCATGTATGGCTAGTCACATTTTCAATTTCCTGTGGCATGTAACAGATACTGTGTACATCTGAAATAAATTACCCTGCTTTACTTTTTAACTACAGTGTAAACCACACGTTAAACACAAGATATGAAGCTCCCATGGCAGCTACAGTGGATGAAATCTGCTCTGGCTTTCAGCCATGTTTGTTGGTTAAGTATCACCAATGTTGAATGGACCATCTCTCCCTATCATCAGACATGGCTGATAGCCCAAGAATATTTTATCAGCTTGTGTCACAACTTTTTTCCTTTAAACAGGATTATGAGATCACATTGCTGTCCGTGTATGCTCCCCTCCCTGAACCTATTGATCCATGACTGATGTATCATTAAAATATTCCTACAGGTAAGTGACTTAGAAATATGAATAGAAAGGAAACGTGACATAGGAACGAGTATTTTGCAATAATGCTGCGGCTGCTGCTGCTACTACTACTACTGCTGGTGTTGCTACTAATAAGGATGACGGCAGTTTTCTATGGGTAATGAGAAAAGTCTTCAAGATCCAACACTTTACCACCCACAATATCCCACCCCCATCAATATATTTTTTCTTTCATATTTCACCACACTACACAAGCTATGGATGAAGCCGAGCAAAATTTCTGAAATCAGGAATTAAATTTAAAAACACCCGGTACTTTACATTTTAATGATCATCGGTTAGCAGGAAAACCTGATACTTTTGGTTTGATGGCCTTCGGTTATCAGGAAAACCTGGTACCTTGAAAGACCTCAGGAGCACAGTATTGATCGCAAATGAGGAATTAAATTTAAAAATCCCGGTACTTGTTCGTTTTAATGGTCTTCGGTTATTTGGAAAACCCGGAAGGTTTTTCTGAAAACCCGGAGCAAGACAGTATTTGAGCACATTTTGTGCATACAGCAAGAAATGTAAACAAACCCGGTTACTTGGAAAACCCGGACGGTTTTTCTGAAAACCCGGAAGGTTTTTGTGAAAACCCGAAGGTTTTTCTGGAAACCCGGAGCAAGACAGTATTTTACCACATTTTGTGCATACAGCAAGTTTTTCAGCACATTTTGTGCATACAGCAAGAAATGTAAACAAACCCGGTTACTTGGAAAACCCGGAACGGTTTTTCTGAAAACCCGGAAGGTTTTTGTGAAAACCCGAAGGTTTTTCTGAAAACCCGGAGCAAGACAGTATTTGAGCACATTTTATGCATACAGCAAGAAATGTAAACAAAACCCCGGTACTTTCCCTTGCACCCCGGTACTTTCCGATGCACCCCGTTACTTTCTTTTGCAGGTCCTTAGGTGAGACTGAATAGCCAATCAGCATTAAGGGGCGGGGCCACTGCACTATCTATTGGTACAGTAAGCGAAACCACGCCTTCAAGGTGGGCATAGGACTCATCATTGGACCCCCCCTCAACCTCCCCCAAGGACTTCGACGGTGTAACCTACCAATATTAAGGGGCGGAGGGCATAGAAGTTGACACGAATTCCGTGCTTACTACATTATGTATAAACAAAACCTGTATTTTTTTGATGTAATAATCTTCAACGACATTCAAGAACACAAGAGTTGTTGCAGCTCTGGACATTTGCCCGCAGATGTTGCCTAAATTCCGAAAAATGAGTTACAATAGCCAGTAAGCATCAATGGTCAGGGGCCAAGTCTATGTATAAATACACGAATGTAGTGCTAAATGCAAATATTTTGAAGATACAAGAAATGTATATATAACCCTGACTGTTTTGATCTTATAACTTCTAAAACCTCCAAGAACACATTTCAAGCCAATGCTGTAAAACTATCTGATGAGGATTAAACATCAGTGCCACAGTTGAACATTTATCTCCTGGACAGAGTATGAGGATGAACTTCGTTTCTTCAATTAGCCATTTTTGCAAGCCAGTTGGTCAGTTCTCATCCACTTGGTTCGTCTGCTTTACACTGAAGGCAAGCTTCGGACCCCATACCCAGTACAGTATGAAACCTCATGATTGAACAAGGGAGGGATGCTGCACAAGGAAATGGTGCTTTACCCCTGGGATTAAGGTGGTTGTGGTCAACCAGTCAGCTGATGCGTCACAGGAAACATACAGAATAAATGATCTTTCAACATAAATTAAAAGAACGAGGATTGACCACTTGGCTTGCACAAATGGCGAATAAAGGGAACAGAGTTTATCCTCATATCCTGTCTAACACATAAATGTTCATCTGCAGTAATCCTGTAGCTCTAAATGTACTCTTGAAGGTATTTTGGAGGTTACAAGTTTAGACAGTTCAGGGGGTTGTTTACATTTCTTGCAATTAGCACTAGATTCATGTATATTAACTTGGCTCTGACCATTGATGCTGACTGGCCACTGCATCCCCTTCTTCAGAAATACAGCTACATCTGCAGCCAAACTATCAAATCCCAGGCTGAAGGCCTGGGGCTGCAGCAGTACTGTGCTCTTGAAAGTTGTTGAAGATTACTGGAACAAAAAGTACAGGGTTTTGTTTGCATTTCCTACTGTACTTGAAAATTGTGCAATAAGTATTCATTTCATGCATATTAACTTGGCCCCACCCCTTCATGATGATTGGTTACTTTATTCTATTCCCATTCCACATGGACTTCAACCCATGTTCTTGTGCATACAAGCCAACTGCTTTACCACTGAGCTAATATTTGTCATGTTTGCTCTGAGGATAGTTGTAAATTCACTGCACATCATTTTATATGCAAATTCAACCAGTAGATGTGTTGGCCGCAGGGTCGAGGCAATGAACTTACCTTCTGAAGGTTCCATGTTCACAGGGAACGTGATTGCAGCCTTTTATGCGTCGAATTGAAAGCATTTTTACTTACCTCCATAAACACTACCAACATGTATTCTTTCAACATGCCACCGAATTTTAATGTTCTGGTGTTTTGAAGTATTCAAGATAGGATTTTCATAAAAGGACAAGAATTTTCCAGAATTTACTCCTAATCCAATTATTTTTTTAATATTATTCATCCAACACATTAAAATTCTTAAATATTTTCCAATTATTTGTTAACTGCATTTACAATGTGACTCTTATGGCAGATGTTTCATATGTTCTCATATACTTCATTTTATTTAAACCCTGTACATATTCTGAGTGCGGTGCTGCACTGAGCACAGGAACAATTTTACTTGTTTTTATTTCTTTATTAGTTGTATTAAAGCCATCAACACTCAGGTGCGGTCATTCAATTCCGGTCCTTCCTGACAGCACACTGTAAAGCAGAAATAGGTATCAGCGAGGATGAAGGCTGAACCAGGTGGCTTAATTGTCATAGATGCATACAGTCTCAGACAACCTACAGTTGGCCTGAAACTCCATTTGGGATATTAAGGTTCTGCCCATACTGATCTGCATTTTCCTGTGAAACGCAAGACTCATAGGCGGATCAATCTCTCCTGCATCAGAGGAGTCGCCTGACCTATTAGGATCTTCACATACATCAGAATGTTTATATTTACTTCAGCTTATATAATTTTTGGATACAATGAATATAAAATATCTTGCAACAATATGAGTCATAAACTGTCAAACATTCTAACCCCTAACAGAATTTTCAAGTACCACCTCAAGGGTTATGTTACAATTCAACAAAGTGATTCATATTGCTTTAACTATGCTGCAACCCATGTGTCTTTACTTCAGCCAAGTTATGGCAGTCATACTTCCATAAACTTGTATTACAGAATTCTACATCAATACGATGCCTGTACTGTCCACTACGGCTTGTCAGATTGAGGAATTAGCTGCCAAGAAATTTCTAACTGTACCAATTAGAAAAATGCCTTAACATCTCCCCACCAACCCCCAAAGCTGCAGCAGTTCCTATCCAATTTATACTTAAATTACCTCTGAAATCAGACAGCAACTTATGTATCTTACACAGACATTCTGAGTACCATGTTTGATTTGATGTTTTCATGGCAATGTCTATAAGGAGTTCAGGGTCCTGCGTTGTAGCAACGTGTAGTTTGGAGATGGCCCAATGTTTAGGAAGAATATGTCACCTCCAAAACGCGGGGCTCTCTCCGAACTACATGTTGCTACAACTCAGAATGCTGTACTCTTCATTCCAAGTATAAGCCATAGCCTCCTCACTGTCACCATGAAATTCAGAAGTATCAACAAACGCAGAACACGCAACTCTCAGTTCTGAATTCCTACACGTAACTCCCATGTCAAATCAAAACCAACTGTTATTTACTCATGACTGTGTATTCCCTGTATGTGCAATTACAATGTATACTCTCTAAGCGAACAAGTCTTCGGCTAAGATCTTCCATAGGAATATGCCTGTAACAACAAAGATTTGAGACTTCTGGGATGTGACACCATGTAGTCTGGTAGAATGTTACCAACATCTCTGAGGAATGTGAGGCCTCCATCTTCAGGGTCTTATCACTTTACATGTTCTTCCAAAGTGGTGGTAACGTTCTACCAGTGTACATGGCCTCACAGCTAAGAAGACAACAGTTTTTCAAGTTACCAGGTGTTTAGAAAAGCCCACTGTCAATTATTCCAAATTGTCACATGCTGATACTGTATGCATATATGAGAGCCACAATTTACAGGACGAGTTTTGGGAAAGAGATATCATTGGCTGTACTTTATTCGATAGAAACTAGCAAAGGGAGGTAAGGTGCAAGCATACAGAGTCCATTTTACATATAGACAAAAACTTTAACGTTTGTAACTTCTAACACTTCTGTAAGACATACATGAAAGTGATTTAGACCAACCAAAGTGAAAGCTGATATAATGCTTTAGACAGGTTTCATTATGGAACTCCCATATCACACTCCATCAAAATGTGTTTCCTGCGAGAACTGCAACATACAACAATAGGAATATAGACACAGTTCTGTCACAGAAAATGCTACATTTTCTGAGCTACGAATATCAGCTTTGTCATGCTATCATTACACACACCAGCAGTATTAATGACCTGGGTGCTTTCTTTGATTCAACGCTACATTTTCACACACATTAATTACATATATTCTGAATGCATAAAGCTTTTAGGCCTTATTCACTCCATTACCTACAGGTTTTCCTCCCTGCAGTGTCTGTATGTACTATACTTTACTTTAGTCAGCTTGAGCACATCCAGCAGAAGTTTGTGTCCATCTGCTTTTATCATTTTTCCCCTCATATTCCACATGCTTATACTGATGCTTTAGAGAAACTAAGTCTACATTCTTTACTTAAACGGAGACATCACCTTGATGAACTTATTTTTGTTCAGGTCTTTTGTCTTAAATCCTGTGCTTCTCTTTTGGAAAATTTTAGCCTTCATGTTCCTCCCAGCAATCTTAGGGACTTCTCATTGTTTGGTGTTTGGCCCTCTAATAAACACTGTCCTTCTGCTTGATGTGCCTATGCTGCCAACACGGTGGGTAACGATCTCGATATATTTGCAATCGGAACATTTTCTGTCAATCACATTGAACCTTACTTACTCGTGGAGCTGAGTCCTTCTGGAGGAGCTGCCAATTCTGCAGCTACTCAAGAATTTCCCAGCATTTTATGAAACCTGAAGGTTCATTACCATGTTCACAAGAGTCCTTCACTGGCCCCTATTCTGAGCCAGATCTATCCAATCCTATCTCTCTAAGATCCATTCTAATATTGTCCACCCACCTATGCCTTCTCTGTGGTCTCCTTCCCTCTGGCTTTCCCACCAATATCCTACATGCATTTGTCTCCCCCATTCGTGCTACATGACCTGCCCACCTCATCCTCCTTGACTTGATCATTCTGATTATACTTGGAGAAGAGTACAAGTTATGAAGCTCCTCATTATGCAGTTTTCTCCAACCTCCTGTCACTTCATCTCTCTTCAGTCCAAATATTCTCCTCAACACCCTGTTCTCAAACACCCTCAGTCTATCTTCCTCCCTTAATGTCACACCCATACAGAACCACAGGCAAAAATACAAAAGGTTCTGGACTGAATGATAGCAAGCATTACCTGAGTTCAATCGCCTCTTAAACATCAAACCTAAAACTGTTAATAATATTTGATAACACTTCTAATATTACATGTGTGTATGTATGTATGTAAAATTTAAATTAAATTCAGTTAGTGGGGGGTTGAGTCCAACTGGGTCCACTCTGCATGGTGCCCATTGATTGGCCTATTGTAGCATGCCCTGGGTGATTATGATGGAGAATTTGGCAGAATGAAGAATGGCAGGGGAAACCAAAGTACTCTGGAAAACCCACCCCAGTGCCACTTTGTCCACCACAAATCCCACTTGACCAGACCCTGGCTCGAACCCGGGCCACCACAGTGGGAAGCCAGCTACTAACTGCTTGAGCTATGGCGCAGCCTGTGTATGTATGTATATTGGTCTTGTTTTATTTTTCTCTTCTGTTATCTTTAATTTTTCTTGGAATTATCAATTTATTACCATTATATAGACTCTCAAATTTTGTATTTTGCTTTTTAATTATTTTTCAGTATTTCTATGTACTCATGCTAACCTTTTAACTGGCCCCTGTGCTATTAAGTTTGCATGTAAATAAACATGAACTGAATTATTATTATTATTAACTTCTATGTGTGTATGTATGGGTATTGTACTTTCTCACCACATAATAGCATAACCATTCAAAATGTACTTATTTTATTTTTCTTGCCTCTTAAGGCTAATTTTAATTTTTCTTGGAATTATTATTAATTTATTGCTATTATATTTTTTTTTTCTGTGGTGCTACAGCCCCAATTTGGGCCTAGGCCTACCTCCATGAAACTCTCTGTTTCACTTCGGTTTACTAGATCTTACACATTTGGTAGGACTCCTTGGGCGAGTGATCAGCTCGTCGCAAGGCCTCTACCTGTAGAAAAACACAGAAAAACGCACACAAACATCCATGCCCTGAGTGGGATTTGAACCCACAATCCCGGCTTCCGAGCGAGCGAAGACAGTGCATGCCTTAGACCGCTCGGCTACCGTGACCGGCATTGTCATTATATAGACCGTCTTATTTTGTGTTTTGTGTATTTCTATGTACTCATGCCAACTTTGTAACTGGCCTCTGTGCTGTTATGCTTGCACACAAATAAACACAAATTGAATTATTATTATTAAACAAGATGGCATAACCATTGGAAATTTACATATTCAATTTTTTTCTCCTGTCAATGCTAACTTTATAGTTTTTCTTGTGTTATTAATTTACTGCTCATGTATAGAGTGTCATATTTTGTTCTTTAATTATTTTTGTGCATTTCTGTGTACTCATGCTAACTTTGTAATTGGCTACTGTGCTGTTAAGTTTGCATGTAAACAAACATGAATTGAATTGAGTTATTAATTACATTAATTGCATTAATGTGTCTTTGCTCCAGTGCTTACATTTAATTAGTCTTTGACTTTATGTTGTGTTTGTCCATATGCAATTACTTTTATCTACACTTTGCAGTGTCTGTAATTGGTCTCTAACAGAAATGAGTACCAGCAATCTCCATGGGGGGGGGGGCATTAGGCTGAAAACTTTCCTGCCATTGTGAGCTGACTGCCTAGAGAAAATGTGGGAGCCTTGATGTCTGACAACCCTAGGGGCCTCCACAGCCTGTTACAGGGATAGCTTTACCTATCATGTTCTTTCCTTTATAAGGAAAAACAGAACTACTATGGTTTAGTGATTACTTCCTTACAGTATCCACCAGATTTGAATATACAAACAATTTTACACAGTATCAGATTTTAATCTTTCACAATGGTGAAAAATCTTATTCTGGTCTCCTAAGTTATGACACTGTGTTGCTTGGTAGATGGTTACCAGAGGACATACTGCCCCTGGCTTCAACAGACCAGCAGAAAACTTTGGTCACCATGTCATAAGCCAGAAGACCATGAAGGAATTTTACATAAAAACTGATATTAGGCATAATGTTACAGTGCAGCATCCTGTTGCACTGCCTAGATCTGACATTGCGTTTTGCTTTGATGCCGTCTGTGTGCAATGTCAGTTAACATTCTCTCACAGTTTGTCGTCACTACATGTTTCAGCCTAACCGACCATCTTATGGTGTACAGGTTGTTGTGATCAAGGAACCTGCTACTCACTGTAATGCTGTTTCTGTTCTGTAGAGGCCTTGGATTGCATCTGGTTAAGTGGGTTAACCACCATTTTTTTTGTTTAGGTGTCCCTGAGCTGGGCATATTTGTTGTGCTGTGGTTGGCCATCAACACAACATATTCCTGCCCCAGCAAGAACATTCAAGACAGCCACAGCCAAACAAAACCATGAAGCAAACACCAGCAGCTGAAGGACACCTAAATAAAAAAACAGATGACTAACCCACATAACCGGATGCAATCCGAGGTCTCCACGTAACAGAAACAAAACAGCATTACAGTGAGCAGCAGATTCTGCAATCACAACAACCTGTACACCTGAAGATGGCTGGTTGGGCCGAAACATGTAGTGTCAATAAAGAAAAGCAAGTGAATAGTAACTGACATTTCACATAGACATCATCAAAGCAAAACACAAAGTCAGATGATATCATGCATACGTGTTACCCTCCTACATGCAAACATAGTAAAGCAACAGAAGCAGTTTGTTGGACAAATAAGTATCAGTCTGACGTGGTCAAACATATCAAACTGACATTTCTTCCTGTAATACTGTAATACTGTAATAGTATCTTCCTGTCATGTTTTGGTCTTGATATGCATAGATTTTCACTTCAGTCTTGACATGCACAGATTCTGGTGGCATAGCTGCAAGAGAAAAGGCTATCTGAACGAGCCATGCATGGATGATAGGACAGCATAATGGACGTCAGAGAAATGCTGTAACTTGCTCGTTATGACTGTATAGTAACAACTCCTTCCTCTTATGGCAGACGAGTCACTTGAGGTCTCGTGCTGGTGAGTCGCAGGCCTGAAACAATTACATGAATAGCATTAAAAAACAGGTTCTGATTTGCATGCGAATCTGTATGTACGGTTTCAAACTTGATGCATTTTTAATTTCAACAAAATGTAAAACTTCTACGTGGCTTGCAATGACACAAAAATGATGGTTACTTAACATTCCTGCATAATACTTAGCACTTTCCCCCCCTAAAAACATGTTCAGTTTTTGCCTCAAAATTGAAAAATAAAGTGCAATGGTAAATGTGCAAGACTTCTGCCAAGTTTNTCAAAATTCCCAGTCAATTATTTTATAATTCTGTCCTCTACTTTTCAGCTACTACAGGCAAAACACCATGATACCCATAGCCACATTTGTAGTTTTCACTGTTTCACAAACTCTGATGTCAGTACAGCTTTCATAAAATGCAGTTATCTAGATTAGATTATTAGCGGGGACCAAATACTGGTTCTAGAAGAACGGGAAACAAAATGGAACAAGAATATTCTAGCACAATAACAAACGTCAAGGACAATCAGCTCATAAAATGAAAATGCTGATCTTCCCCAGAACTTGAGTTATGTATCAGCTCCATCATTACAAAAACTGTGTTAACATTCTGCTCAACAATTAAGAAAATATGGCTACAAACCACTTAAAAGACTATGCAAGCCATGGAGAATTGATGGGAGTCAATACAAACTTTCATACTGCAAAATTATTTGCAAAGAAAGTAACTGAAACAGTGAAGCTTCATTACTTACAGTTCACTATGACCAAACTCATACTTACCAATACAGGAAAGTGTTTAACATACAATTTGTATCTACTTTTAAACTCTCATACGACGCTAAATTTCATGAGCCAAATACAAACTAATCTATACTGAAGTGCTGTTTCGTAAGTACCTGTAATATTAATACTTTATTCTAACAAATAACGAATCATATAAACCTGCATAACATTTCTCTCTAATCTCTAATATCTAACATCTCTCTAATATGATCTCATAATGGCATACTTCAAATTCTCGATTTCTAACACGAATATTAAGAGTAATCATTATTTTGCACATAAAATCAGCATCTATAACTCTGTCATCATATGATATATCTGTTTCATTCCACAGCATACTGTGAGTTTGTTAATTCTTTCGGTCCTAGTGACGGGCTTACATTTACGTTTATAACCACCTCAGAGCTGAAGCACAGACACGTTCAACCATAACCTAACTGCAGCTACACCTCTAATAAGAGTCTATATGATTCAAATTTATATATTCACAAATATGTACAATGAACAATATTTGTCAAGTACATTCGTCTCCTGCTTACTGAACAAATTTATATCAAATCATCAGAGCATACACAGAAAGCTTTGAATTCACAAGATCACAAATTCAACTAGCCTCTGCTGAAATGGCATGTGCATAATGGGTAGTGCTCCTAGTGGAAGCTGGGAGGACTATTGTGTAGTGAGTGAAAATACACTCATAATTTTTTTAATGACTTTATAATTTTCTTAGAAATTTTTGCCAGCTGAATGAAAATCCTGGATGCCTGGATACCAGACAAACAGGAATTTACTGTACTTGTAAATTTGTAACTCCAACTCAGATGGTATACCTACTTCTTTCTATGGATCTACAGTAATATTTTCATTCTGGTACACATTCACAATGTACACACCCCTTTTATTGTCAAACATCACGGAGAGCAGATATCAGCACACAGTTTTGGCATCTTAAGAAGAAAGAGTTCTGAATTGTTTCGAATTGTTTCATTTTTGGTCCGTTACACTATCAATCACTTGAGGGCAGTTTCGGATGAAATGTGAGAATTGATAGTGCATTCAACAATCCTAGCAAGTATTGTGCTTTTACACGTCGACATATTGTAGCAGCGTCCACGCAGCAAACATAACTGTGTACATCTTAAACAACGACAGTGTTTTCATGATTGTACTATGTGCCTCTGATGATGGTTGTGTTAAACCGAAACATGTAAGGCAGAAGTGATAAAGAAGTGACCTACAAATTGTTACACTCGACGGACTTTCTATTGACTTTAAGAAAGAGTTCTTTACAGTTTCTCAAAACAAATTGGCACAGGCAAGATGGTAAAGCCATAAAATAATGTCCTATCTTGAAATTAAGATCTCTGTGTGAAAATACACTCATGATTTTTTTAATGACTTTATAATTTTCTTAGAAATTTTTGCCAGCTGAATGAAAATCCTGGATGCCTGGATACCAGACAAACAGGAATTTACTGTACTTGTAAATTTGTAACTCCAACTCAGATGGTATACCTACTTCTTTCTATGGATCTACAGTAATATTTTCATTCTGGTACACATTCACAATGTACACACCCCTTTTATTGTCAAACATCACGGAGAGCAGATATCAGCACACAGTTTTGGCATCTTAAGAAGAAAGAGTTCTGAATTGTTTCGAATTGTTTCATTTTTGGTCCGTTACACTATCAATCACTTGAGGGCAGTTTCGGATGAAATGTGAGAATTGATAGTGCATTCAACAATCCTAGCAAGTATTGTGCTTTTACACGTCGACATATTGTAGCAGCGTCCACGCAGCAAACATAACTGTGTACATCTTAAACAACGACAGTGTTTTCATGATTGTACTATGTGCCTCTGATGATGGTTGTGTTAAACCGAAACATGTAAGGCAGAAGTGATAAAGAAGTGACCTACAAATTGTTACACTCGACGGACTTTCTATTGACTTTAAGAAAGAGTTCTTTACAGTTTCTCATAACAAATTGGCACAGGCAAGATGGTAAAGCCATAAAATAATGTCCTATCTTGAAATTAAGATCTCTGTGTCACAGATGGCTCATCTTCACGGCAATGTGGGATCCAAGAATCTTCTAAATGCTGTTATCTTCTGCTATCTGGCATTAGTCTTCTCTTGATGAGGTTCCAAATAAATTGGAGTGACATTCAATGGTTTGAATTTTCTGAAACAAATAATATTCCCTGTATTAACAAATCACATGTAACTGATAAAAATAACTTGTTCATAACTTCACTGTTACAACCCCTGAACATAAAATATCAGAGTCAGAAACAGGTATGGACGTAGTCCTAAAAGTAAAGAGCTGCAGCGCTCTGGCACACAGCTCCAAATTGAAATAAATGGGCAGGAATCTTGATTTGAGGCAGTTCTCGTCATTAACATAATGCTAACTTTGCTTTTAATTGCAGAAACCTTTAAAACACTGATCATGAAAACTGTGTCTTTTAAAGAGGCTAAGAATTTTATCTCAGGCATTGAGATCAAAAATGAACTAATGTAAAAGGGTTTTTACATTTAAAGTCTGTAAAATCTACAATAAAAATACTTTTGAAATGATCCTTTCAAGAATTTTCATGAATACAGAACTGTATTTTTGAAGCAAAATTGTAATCTGTGAAGAATGAATGCAAGAAGCATAGATTTTAATAACAAGTATTGAAGTTTGACAACACTGTCCATAATAGAAGTGTTAGGGCAGTGCCCCAGCACCCAAACAGCAACAGGGAACCATCCTGGACCACCCTGAATTAACTGCAAACCTAAAAACAAGGTATAATTTTGGAACCAACTTATATCAAACTATGCAGTCTGAGATGCATGGGACAGTGAATACTGCAGTCTTCTGGTGTGACGGCCTGCAGCTTGTTAAATACCAATATGACAGAAGAACCTGCCGCCTGTCATCACCAACTGCCCAAAAAACAGAGACATTAAAGTTCATTTAAAGGGATGGTAAACAGTGTCCAAATCATCTCTGACCATACATCATACCTTGGGTAGGTAATCTTACGAAGAAAATTAGATCTCCAATAACAGGATTGAGGTTCCAACTGTGTGTTGAAAAAAAAAACTAGTTAACTTCTGATGACAATGTAACAATCTACATTAGGTTATGATGATGATGGACCCTCAAAAGGATTGATCATTTCACTGAGACTTGTATTAGCACTACAGTATTCATATTTGTGTTTCTAGAAGTCTTACTTATGAATACTCTGAGTTTGGCACTCCAATGACAAGCATTTCACTGCCCTTCATGTGCAGTCTCCACATACTCTTGTGATAACCTCGAACATCAGGGTCCAGGATCTTGAAGCACTGAAACAATTTGCAGAATAATTTTATGCAAGTACTCTATGAAGCCCAATGAAACATCAACATAGGAATTTATATGACTGAATACAGAGCAAAATCTCACTCAAAGAAACTTCTACGCACGCTCACTATGTTCTGCTTTGTTGCAAATACCTAATTTCAATAACTTGAATGTACTACAAATATACAGCACATATGTAATGGGGTACTAAAAATGGTAGGATAAGTGAGCACTATGAGGTGCTGCTCTCTAGAGGAACGTTATGACCATTATTCATCAGAGGAGGTAGGGTGAAGAGGAGGAGGTTGGTGGAAGTAGAGGAAAGAAGAGGTATGAAGAAGTGGCATGAGGAAGAGCATGATGTGGTAGAAGTCAGAAGGAGAATGGGAATGCCAGAAGTGAATGAGGAGGAAATACGGGGTGGAGGAGGTAGGGTGACATGGAGGAAGAGGGTGGAAAAGGAAGTAGGGGGAGGAGGACGTGTTTGGTGGCAGAAGGGAGAGAGAGGAGGGTTAGCTCTCTCTACCAGCAGCACAGCATGTCTGAACCATTACCTTGGCTACTTGCAGCCACGTTACAAAGTCTTTTGGTCCTTCCATTTTGATGAACATTATTATGATTTCACCCTGAAACAAAGAAGAAAATATACAGACACATACATAACTTACACCTTATTAAATATTCAATTGGCCTTAAAATAATGAAAATGTTGTAATGAGAAACAGATGCATGTATTTGTACGGTTTGAGGTTTTCCACGGCAATGAAAATTCATTCTGTGATGTCTGTGTTACACCACATTGTAATCTGGAAGGCTGGTCCCAGTGTATCGGCGAAACATGCTACTTTCATCCTCAGGGTTGAATATTCAAGATGAACCCTCTTCCTCCAAATTATTGGTAACCACCAACATTACAAGAAAACACAGCGTCATAATACAGACATCACCATGTGAGCAAATGTATTTCATAACTGGTGAAAATATCAGAGTATGGGTCATTGTAGTTGAACGATTTTTAAAATAAATAAAACACAACAATGATTAAATATATTAGAAAAAACACAAAATTGATACAGTAAATATATTCACCTTTTTGCCTGGTATGAAGTTCTCCTCACATGGTGATTTGCTGTGATCCAAAACAAGACCTCTCTTTATCATGTCCACAATTAACTCTCATAGTTGTTCTTGTTTATGCTGTAAATACATTAACTCTTTGACTGGTGCGGGCGTGTTTTAACGCCCGGATGATGCCAGCCGTTCCCTGGCGTTGGCGTGTTTTAACGCTTTGACAATCTCTTCCCTTCTTTGTTCTCTTGGCACTCATCAACCAAAGACATATATATATATGATAGTTTTTGTGCATGTTTGTAAAGAACCCTTGTAAACTTTGTGGGGGTCTATATTACTGTCAGAACCCTCTGAGAAGGAAAAGGTCAGAAAATATTTCACATTCATTCAGTTTCACCATGGCTTCTTGCAGCAAGTGTCTTCGTGTTCCTACAGACCAGCTGGAAAATGTTGTGAACGAGATTTGTTCTGATGATGATAGTGGCGATGAAATAATGATTCCTGAATTGGATGAAGTTGATAGTAACAATAATACAGTGATAGACAATGATCCACAAGACAGTAATCATGAACATTTACCTACCACGAGTGCAGTGCCTGACACGCCCATCTCATGAACGTACGGAGACATTG